>NC_069366.1:65662272-65965303 GCF_021730395.1 Mercenaria mercenaria
CCACTTGATGGATCTTCATTATACTTGGTTTGTAATATCAGTGTTATGTTCTTTTTCAGTTTTATTCAGTGGGGACAGTTGACCCTTTTAGGGACTGCTAGAGCTTAAAATAGAAAAACATTTAAATGAACCATTTGATGAATCTTCTTCAAACTTGGTGTGTAGAATCATTGTTATATCCTCTCTCAAATTTCTTCAAGTAGGTCTTCTTAGCCCCTTTGAAGAGCCACTTGAGCATTAAATAGAGATACTTTAAACTTCTTCTCGTCAACCGCTTAATGGATCTTCATCAAACTTGGTCTGTAGCATTCTTGTAAGGTAAGGTCCTCTTAAGATTTGTTCAAATGGGGGCACTTGGCTCTGTTATGTGGCCACTAGAGTTAGAAGTAGAAAAATAACCTTTTAACAACTTCTTCTCATGAAAGGCTTGCTGAATCTTCATCAAACCTGGTCTGTAACATCTTTGTAAGGTCCTCTCTCATTGTTTTTCAAACAGGAGCACTTGGCCCTTTTAAAGGGCCCCAAGAGGTAAACATAGAAAAAACCTTTAAACAACCTCTCTTGAACTGTTTGGTGGATCTTCATCAAGTTTTGTCCATAGCATCATTGTACGGCACTCTTCCATCAAATGGGGGTAGGTTGCCCCTTTAAGGGGCCAACAGAGCTAAAAAAGAAAGCTTTAAAACAACAGTTTACTATTCATGAACCGCTTGATGGATCTCCATCAAACTTGGTAAGTGAAATAATTTTATTAATAAGGTAATCCTCCCTCAAATTTGTTTAAATGGAGGGACTTGACAGGTTTCTGTTTTTGTAGGCTAAACACAGATCTTACCAATCATGATTCACTATGTCATATGTATATTCAAGGTCAAATAGTCATGGTCGGGTGAGCTAATTTGGGCCAGTATGGCCCTCTTGTTACTTAGAATTTTAGGTTAATTTTGATGAATTTTATCTATATCTTGCTTAAGTTCATTTAGACTTACAGTTGTTCCATACCGTCACCTTCATTATATGACACAAGGGCCATAATTCTTGCATCAATATTTCATGAATGCTGCCTCCTTTAAACTTCGAATTTCAGGTTAATTTTGCTGCACTTTCACTATATCTTTATTACTTCTTAATGGATTTGATTCAAACTCAAAACAGTTGTTCCACATCATCACCAACATCAAATGACACACAGTTTTTAGCCTTATACCGATTTTACATGAATTAGAATTTCAGGTTCATTTTGACGACTTTTCAGTTAATCTCGTTTAATACAGAATGGATTAGACTCCCTACTTATAATTAGCCTCATGATATCACACATGTTGCATCACTCTTGCAGAAATATTCCATAAGTGATGTCCCTTTCATTCCAAGGTAATGATTTGATGCACTAACATTCTATCTCTTATATCACTAAATATATTTTACTCGGACTTAAACGTACATCCACATCAGAGATTTTAAATGATAAGGGATGACTACAGCTTCCATAGCTATACCCTGTTTCACTATCTGGTTTCAAAATAGTTGAGCGCTCTTTCTCCGGTGACAGCTTTTGTTTTAATATTGGGACAATTCTGAAGTTATTTTCTACTTGCCTTCAGACTTTTAAAGGGGAACTGTGTAACAGATCCATACAGAGTACTCTTGTCAACAATAATACTGTTTCCAACCTACATTGTTGTGAGGCACTGTTCCTCTGTGAAAATAAACTAAGTGATAAAATGGTGAACTCAATTATCTATAGTGTTATGGGACAATTGTACCAAAAACTGATTAAACAAGCATAGTTCCTGTGGTGTTGAAATCAATCCAGTAGAGGGGAGACAACCATTTACATGACATGTTTTTTCAAACTGCACCAATTACTCCCCTTAGTGGTACATATTGATTGTAGGCACTATCTGGTCTGGCATGCGATTTTCAAAAATATTGTTTGGTCCTTTATGATGATGGCACACACATATACACTAGTAATTTTTTCCTGGAAAAGCAATTTTGGATATTGAAACTTTTTTAGAATTTAATATTTATTGTTCATTGATTTTACAAATTAATTCTAAATATTTTATAGAATTTTGAAAAAAAATAAAAATTTCAAGTGTCCAAATCTTGCACAAGGAAATAAAATCTAGGAATTCTGATAAAACATTCTTCAAAATCTGTAAATTACATACATAAGGTGGAAATTTAAAAGAAAAAAACAACATTGTTACAGAGTTTGTAAGTCAACTGTATGGGGAGACCACTGGGAAGGAGACTAGCCAATTATATATATCCTAGACCAGAGAATGTTATACTCAATCTTGTAGCATTCAAAATAGGGTGCTCTGGTCTCAGGGTAATTGAAACCACCAATTCTTTTGCTTACCTCCCCTGCACTACAACGAAATAATTCCATCAGCCATATCCTTCTGTCTTCAGTCAAAACGCGAAGTCAATTTGCTGACAAACATCTGTCTTATGCAGCACAGTGCCTTTTCTAGAAATACAAAATTAATAGGCCCAAGGTTAAGATTACAGTGACCTCTAACCTAACCCGGAAAGTTCATAGCATTAGGAGTAGGGGCGCCTGGAACCCTAACTTTTAGAGTGGGGGTGGGGGCAGCATGTAGTTTGGCCCCCAAACTTTTGACCAAAAACTTACTTTTCTCAGGAAAAAAGTAGATAAAGCCAATTTGGGAGAGCATTAGATGTACTAATATGGCTTTGATGTGATGTCTATTGTGACTAAGGGGGAAGAACGTTTTTGGAAGTTTCTTTTGGTTGTCCAAATTTTTTTAGGGAAAATCTGGTAGGTTAAGCTTGCCATCACCTCCCCACCACCCACCCTCTGTTGGCTCCCCCCCCCCACCCTCTGTTGCTCCCCCATCCACCCTGTGTTGGCTCCCCCACCCACCCTGTGTTGGCTCCCCCACCCACCCTCTGTTGGCTCCCCTACCCACCCTCTGTTGGCTCCCCCGCAACTTTGAGTTCATTCCTATGTCACTGCAGTTTCCAATCAAGAACTAGAGAACAATTGCCCTTTAAAACTAAAATTCATACATTGACTTTCTGTGCTTAGAAGTTGTCATCTGCATTATTTTAGTCATAGGTCAAAGGCAAAGGTTACAGTAGTCACAAGGTTGACAACTGTTTTCCATCAATAACTGGAGAACACTTAAGCCTACAGCTGTCAAACTTCATAGGATGATTGCCTGTGATCAGAAGCTGACCTCTTCATTATTTTTGGGCCAAAGGTCAAGGTCACAGAAATCTCAAGGTTGACAACTGTTTCCAGTCAATAACTGGAGAACACTTGAGCCTACAGAAGTCAAACGTTGGGATTATTGCAAGTGGCCAAAAGATGAATCCTGTTATTTTTAGAGCAAAATGTCAAAGGTCAAGGTCACAGTGACACCTTACCTTCAAATAAAGAACTAGAGAACACTTGTGCTTCAAACTTCATATGGTAATTGCTTGTGGTAAGAAGATGACCTCTACATTAGGCCTAAAACAAAATTCTTTGTTTCCGGTAACATGCGCAAAAAAATTAGGGTAGGTAGGTCGGAAATTTTTACTTTTTTTATTAAGGGAGACTTTTTATGTTCCCCTCCCCCTCCCCACCACTCTCCCCCCACCCGCCCACTGGGAGAGACATATTGTTTTTGCCCTGTCCGTCCGTCTATCCTTCTGTCCGTCCATCACACTTCATTTCCTATCAATTACTGGAGAACCATTTGACCTAGAACCTTCAAACTTCATAGGATGGTAAGGCTGCTGGAGTAGACGACCCCTATTGCTTTTGGGGTCACTCCATCAAGGAGCGCCTGAACATTGAAAACCATTTCTGATCAATAACTTGAGAACCACACTTGACCCAGAATGTTGAAACTTCATAGGATGATTGGTCATGTAGAGTAGATGATCCCTATTGATTTTGGGGCAACTCTGTTAAAGGTCAAGGTCACGGGGGCCTGAAAATTGAAAACCATTTCCAATCAATAACTTGAGAACCACTTGACCCAGAATGTTGAAACTTCATAGGTTGATTGGTCATGCAAAGTTGATGGTCTCTATTGATTTTGGGGTCACTCTATGAAAGGTCAAGGTCACAGGGGCCTGAACATGGAAAACCATTTCCAGTCAGTAACTGGAGAACCACTTGACCCAGAATGTTGAAACTTCATAGGATGATTGGACATGCAGAGTAAATAACCGCAATTGATTTTGGGGTCACTCTATTAAAGGTCAAGGTCACAGGGGCTTGGACATGAAAAACCGTTTCCAGTCAGTAACTTGAGAACCACTTGACCCAGAATGTTGAAACTTCATAGGATGATTGTTTGTGCAGAGTAGATGACCCCTATCAATTTTGGGTCACTCTGTTAAACATCGAAGTCACAGGGGCTGAATATGGGAAACCATTTCCGATCAATAACTTGAGAACCAATTGACCCAGAATATTGAAACTTCATAGGATCATTTAACATGCAGAGTAGATGACCCCTATTGATTTTTGGGTCACTCTATTAAAGGTCAAGGTCACATGGGTCTGGTCATGTAAAATCATTTCAAGAACTGGAGAACCACTTGACCCAGAATGTTGAAACCTTATAGGATTATTGGACATGCAGAGTAGATGACCCCTATTGAATTGGGGTCACCTGGTCAAAGGTCAAGGTCACAGGAGCCTGAACAATAACTTGAGAATCACTTGGCCCAGAATGTTGAACTTAGTGGGATGACTGGACATGCCAAGTAGATGATCCCTATTGCAGCCAACCATCAGTGTCTCTTTGACTTTCGCTCCTGTCCCCATTGGCTTCTTGCCTATATGACTATGCATTGGGGGAGACATGCGCTTTTTTTACAAAAACATCTTCTAGTTGGAAATTATTTTTGTGTCAAAAAATGAATACAGATAAGGGGGTTATGCCAGCCGCCTTTTATGGCTTTAGTTCTTCAATCCTACCAGGACTGAACAGTTTTGATAGCTGTTCTCTGGCCTGTTTCGTAGGGCCCTTAAGGGTGTTTCTCTTGTTGCTCTGTCTTCTGAAAAGACGGTACATTGAGTACATATGTTTTTGGTTCTTAAGGTTTGCTTTTTATATATTTATATATACACAAGCAATTTTGTGTTTTACATGCCATGCCTTTTTGTTTCAATTACATGTGTTAGAGATTCACCTGCGGGGATTACTTTTATTAACACTGTCCCTTATCTTTGGAACATGGTGGGGGTAAGAGTCAGAGGTTGGGTGCACACCATAAACCGGTTTAAGCTCCCCAGTGGTGTTTTTACCACTGACGGTTCCAAGGTGTTGCCCCACTGTGTTCCTTTGTTTGTTCGTTTTGTCCTGTGTGTTTGTGTGTGTTTTTGTGAGTGGTGTGCACGTCTACGTGCTGTGGGTTTCATTTTGTGGAGGCTGCGTTTTTGGACTTGGCATTCCCTATTTGATATTTGTCTTTGTTTTTTTAGAGCATCAGTTAGTTGATTTCTTAAACATCACTGGCCATGTTTAATGCATAAAAGGTGCATGAATTCTTTCCGCTTTGAAGCCGTCAGGGTGTGGAACAGCCTGCCAAATGACATGCATACTGTGGATATTTAATGTATAGACTTTGTCAGGCTTGTCCGCACCTGAACAGGCACCAAGTGTATGTGTGCTATGTGTAGCTAGCCAGTCTGCTTGCCTTTTGTTGTCCTGCTTGTGCTTATTTTTTCATCTTTTGTCTCCACTTAGTTAAACCTGCGTCTGTGTCTTTGTTATGCTTTTTATGTTGCTTTTGTTTTATTTCTCTAAACCATTTTGCATGAGTGTTAGCATATCTGTTGCATTTTTGTCTGTCTGCTTAAATAGTTTATGCATAATGTAATTTTCTCTATCTGCATGATTAAGATAGAAACTTTCATTGTATACTACAAGTATCGCCATCCTACCATAAGTGCGGCATTGTGTAGGCATTACATGTTGACAGTAATGCGCGTGTGGACAGGCCGTACAGCTTACAAAGCCTGCGTTTTAATGTTCTATACATGCTGCATCTGTTTCCAATATAAATACTACCGGTAGTTGTATGGTTTGTTAGATTCACTGTATGTATATACACATGATACCAAACTATATACTGTAAACCTGTAAAAACCATAAAAAAATCTGTTTTTCTTATCTAAATAAGCTTTTCTTGTATACTCGGGTTGATCACACACTTGTGCCCTTTGTGCTTTTTCTATTTCCATAGAGAAGCCTATCTGTTGTCAACTGGACGAGTAGACTGGTTGGGCAGATAAGACATTCAAACGTCAGTAAGAGCCAGGTGTTCTGGTCACCTTGGAGAACGTCACTATCCCTTACGGAAATATTATAGTTTGCCGCGAACACTTGCTGTGATCATGCAGCGAATATCCGGCGAACATGCCGCGAACACTTTTGATACAATTGGTATAATTGTTCGCGGGATATTCGTTTGGTGTTCACTTTTCACATGCAAATTAGTTTTGCCGCAAACAAGTTGCCGCGAACTTCCCGTGAACAAGTAGCTGTGAACTTCCCGCGAACAAGTTGCTGCGAACATCCCGCGAATTAGTTGCTGTGAACATGCCGCGAACTAGCTGAAAACCATCTCTACAGAAATTGTGTACAAAAACGCATGGACAGAAAAAGTGCAAAAACAAATAAATTAATAGGAATCAGGGATATAAATTTATTGAATAAACATGAACACCGAGGTTGTAACAAAGTCAAATTGTCAATGTCTCAACTTTTTCATATATTTGGAGCATTAATGATAAAATATGTTTGAATTTTAACTGTTACTTGTCAGTTCAATAACAGTGTCTGAGTGCATGTATTCATTTCATCCAAATGTTTTTTCTTCACACTGCTTATAGGTTATACGTATCACTACAAATCTGTCATAGTTTTACATGTTAATTATCAGACTTATGAAGCTTAGAAATTGTCAAAATAAGGTAGTTTTATATTTCTTTTTAGATAATATGATATAGCTCTGCAAAAGGTTAAGGTTTAGCAGTATATCACAAAACAACAGATTTTTTTAGTAAATGAACAGCACCATGACAAACAACTTATCTGTCCAATACATGTTTTACTGTTCTGTCCCACAGAGTTGGATACTTAAACTATTCTTAATGAGTTGTCCCCCTTTAAATAAGAATACCATTTGTAAAGTAAAAATGTAAACAATTGTCAAAAACGATGTTTTACCTAGTTATGTAAAGTTTAAATACTCGCACGATGTTGCAAATGCATCAAAACGAAGACCTGTAACAGCTTTTAATAAATGGTGAGTTTTTAAAGGCGCTGAACTGTCCAGAAGTGTGGCCCCTTCATGCAGTCCCTTTCCGGAATTCAATACATATATCAGCAAATTGACAATGGTTTTGTAGAATAATATAAATGTTTTATATGCTAATAAATTTTCATGTAAAACAATGCTTTCTTTCTATGATTTGATGATGTTCGAACTTTTTTCTCCAAAACATGGACCTAAACCTTAAGCATATATCTATTTCATTTTCAAAATTCCTTATGTTTATTGAGATATATGAGTATAGATATTAAACATAAATTTTCTGACTTACCACAAAAAAGTATATATTCCTATCAGCCTCTAAGAATCACTTATGAAAACTGTCTGTAATGCAGACAGATTTCCCTCTAAACATGTTCAGAATATCTGGTTGTAATTAACTTATCAGACTCATACTGTGACCTTACAGATAATGTTACGAATTAATTGATCTACAATTACCTGCTCCTATAAAAGCTCTTCAGTAACAGTTTACCAAAGGATTATAATCTTCTAAGTTCCTCTCGCGAACATGCCGCGATCATTGCTCTTCCTGCGAATATCCCGCGAAGTAGTATGAAACCAATCGCGGCATGATCGCGGTAGCAGCGAATATCCTGCGAATACTTCCTGTGAATAGGTATGTTCGCGGCATGTTCGCAGCATGTTCGCGGCATGTTCGCAGCTTTTTGTCCATTTCGTAAGGGTGTGTTTACTCAGTGTTTGTGCTCTTTATGTTGTTTGCTTCTAAGCATGTAACTGTAAATATGTTTTATCTAATTAAGTTAGTCATTGTTTCTTTGTGCTAATCCACTTTTATATAGTTTTAATGCTTACTATTTTTATGTTCTATAAATTTGTTATGTTTAAATATGTCTTTGGATTATTATAATAGCTATATATCAATAATTACTATTATTTTTATGTTTTCATGAAATTATTTGATACATTTGAGCTGTGCCATGAGAAAACCAACTTAGTGGGTTTGCGACCAGCATGGCCAGATCCAGACCAGCCTGCACATCCACGCAGTCTGGTCAGGATCCATGCTGTTCGCTTCAATTAGAGAAACCGTTAGCGAACAGCATGGATCCTGACCAGACTGCGCGGATGCACAGGCTGGTCTGGATCCATGCTGGTCGCAAACCCACTATGTTGGTTTTTTCATGGCACGGCTCCATTGTTATTTTGTCTTATGTATACCTTAAATCTTTCATAGAAATTACTTGTTTTTATCTAAATCTCTTAATATCTTACAATATATGTTTAAACATGCTTAGAGCACTTATTATGTTTTCCTTTTTAGCTGCTTTATCATTGTTAATCTCTGTTATATATATGTTTGTCGGAAAATAGCTCATGAGCTAATGTTAATTTGTTATATTGTATCCGACGTAAAATAAAGCTTCTTGTATCTTGTATCTTGAGTACTTTGATGTCTATTTTCCACAAGAGTAACCCTTCCTGAATTTATTGACTTCCGGTTGGAATATTTACAATTTTCGGACATTTTTCGTAAACATTTTGAGGTATATTTTCATTTTTTACTTAAAATGTTGATTGCCTGTGTCTTGTGTAGTTTTTATCTGTGACAAAGTCAATTGGGCTATCATAAAAAAGAGTTTATAAGTACGCATTCTGTTAAATGGATCAGAAAAAGGGAAGAATGTCTTACAGCTTGCATAAAAATTGTCTACATGGGAAATTGGAAAACTATTTTTAGAAACGCCTCATTGCCAAATGACATTTAACATAATTTTCTTACCAGAAAATTAAAACTTTGTGTTAGTGATAGGTTTTTATTTGTTTTAACATTTGACAAAATTTCAGTCTAAGACTTAAGAGTCATTAAGCTTAGGTCTACTGTACTAAATTTTACTCTAAATTGAGTAAATCTTCCTTCAACAGGCCAGCAATGTGGATAATGTAATTTTTAAAACTTCTTATCAGGATAGAAGGGTTAATCTTTGTCAATACACACACGCCTTCGACTTGTTTCCTTGTCATGTTTATGACATCTTTTGAGAAGGGGTATGGAGCTAGTCAGGTCAGAGAGATGGCCTGTTTGCACCAGGCTGCTTTGTTTGAACCAGACTGATCCAGTTGACCCATAACATGACATGTACACATATGCCAAATGAACCATACTTGTCATAAATATCAAATTGTGTTGAAAGACTTGTTAAGATACGTGCTTAGAAACACATTCGCAATCTTGTTTTGGTGTGTACGTTTACTTCTGAGTGTGTACTTCATCTTCAGACAAGCTATATAAGCTGCCTTGATTAGATTTTTGCCGCAGAAGGAAGAGAATATAAAACAGATTTAGAACTGACTGTAAAGCAGGAGATACTTGCATCGATTTTATAAATTATAGTAATTTTCAACTTTTATACGTTATTTTGCTGTGTTTCATCAGTTAGCCGCCATTTTGCAATTTTCTCAGCTGTATTATGACCATGTGACTGAAAGTAGCCATTTAATGCTGGCAAAAGCAGGGAGATAATCTAAGGTAGAAAAATATTGCCATATTTTTAGTTACGGAAGTAGGAGGGTACGAATATGCGGTTGCATCTCAAATCAGCGGAAGTCAGTAGGTTTTCTTCCTCCTTTATCTCTCAGATTTTACAAATGACCGAAATAAAGATTTTTCAACAGTTACATTTTTTCTTTATTTTAAGAATTTTGTAAAATCTGTGGTGACATAAGTGTACAAAATAATGTACCTGTTTGCAAAGCGATTCGCAGATTGTTGTAAGTGTCAAATTCATTGAAATGTAGTTGCATTGCATAAGTAAAAGTTCAGTAAACCATAAAATGTCCTTACCATGAAGCGAATATCCACATAATGATTGTTTCTCCTCTTTTAAAACCAAACAACCATGCATCTCTTGATTTATTGTTCATTAGGCCTATGTATACATGTCTTATGGGTCAGTTGAACTAGCCTGGTTCAAACGAACCAGCTTGGTTCAAAAAGGCCATCTCTCTGACCAGCTAGTAACCTGTTCGCACCTATTTTTGCAATACTAAGGGAATAAATGAATAAAGGAAAGAAAAAGAATATTATGTTGCTATTATTTCCTATTAACTTCGTAAACCTTTTCTTTTCCACTATTATTTCAAGCAGAAAATCATTTTTAGCTCGACTATTCGAAGAATAGTCTAGCTATTCTACTCACCCTGGCGTCGGCGTCGGCGTCGGCGTCGACGTCACACCTTGGTTAAGTTTTTGCATGCAAGTACATACAGCTATCATTTAAAGGCATATAGCTTTGAAACTTATTTATTCTTTTTCTAGGTCAATTACCAACCTCACTGGGTCAAGTTCCATAACTCTAACATGTATTTTGAGCAAATTATGCCCCCTTTTGGACTTAGAAAATTCTGGTTAAAGTTTTACATGCAAGTTACTATCTCCAAAACTAATGCAGATATTGAATTGAAACTTCACATGTGTCTTCGGGGTTATAAAACTAGTTGATAGCACCAAGTCCCATAACTCTGACCTTCATTTTGGCCAAATTATTCCCCCTTTTGGACTTAGAAAATTCTGGTTAAAGTTTTGCGTGCAAGTACATACAGCTATTACTAAAAGGCATATAGATTTAAAACTTATTTATTCTTTTTCTAGATCAATTACCTACCTCACTGGGTCAAGTCCCATAACTCTGACATGTATTTTGGCCAAATTATTTCCCCTTTTGGACTTAAAAAATTCTGGTTAAAGTTTTACATGCAAGTTACTATCTCCAAAACTAATGCAGATATTGAATTGAAACTTCACATGTGTCTTCGGGGTTATAAAACTAGTTGATAGCACCAAGTCCCATAACTCTGACCTTTATTTTGGCCAAATTATGCCCCCTTTTTGACTTAGAAAATTCTGGTTAGTTTTGCGTGCAAGTACATACAGCTATTACTAAAAGGCATATAGATTTGAAACTTATTTTTTCTTTTTCTATATCAGTTACCGACCTCACTGGGTCAAGTCCCATAACTCTGACATGTATTTTGGCCAAATTATGCCCCCTTTTGGACTTAGAAAATCCTGGTTAAAGTTTTACATGCAAGTAACTATCTCCAAAACTACTACAGATATTAAATTGAAACTTCACGTGTGTCTTCAGGGTTATAAAACTAGTTGATAGCACCAAGTCCCATAACTCTGACATGTATTTTGGGCAAATTATGCCCCCTTTTGGACTTAGAAAATCCTGGTTAAAGTTTTGCGTGCAAGTACATACAGCTATTACCAAAAGGCATATAGCTTTGAAACTTATTTATTCTTTTTCTAGGTCAGTTACCAACCTCACTGGTTCCATAACTCTTAACATGTATTTTGAGCAAATTATGCCCCCTTTTGGACTTAGAAAATTCTGGTTAAAGTTTTACATGCAAGTTACTATCCCCAAAACTAATGCAGATATTGAATTGAAACTTAACATGTTTCTTCGGGGTTATAAAACTAGTTGATAGCACCAAGTCCCATAACTCTGATATGTATTTTGGTCAGATTATGTCCCCTTTCGAACTTAAAACTCTTTTGATATTTAACATTTTGGGTAATAATTTCCTGCTTCTGTGACAATATTTTGAATAGTCGAGCTTGGCTGTCTTATGGACAGCTCTTGTTCTAGTGCTTGTTCGACGCCGCCCTGAAGGCGGTGTCGAGTATATGGGATACACTTTTATTTCGGACCCTGTAAAGATGGTAATGAATAGTTTCGGAGTGATAAACTGAATACAGTGAATAGTTTGTAAAAGGATCAACGATATTGCACAATACATTTTAGTGAATAAACAAAAAATGGCAAAAAGAAAACATAAAAAATTATGTAATGCAACTTATTATGTGATTTAAAACAATTCTATCTGTCTTTCCTCTCCTTATTTATAGAGCAGAACATATTTTTTTATTTAACAATTTCGTCAAAAATGTTGATCCGATTTATTGATAAGGGAGGTTACTCTGTAAGTCAAGTTTTCTATTTCTATTCTTAGCATGACCTACTTACCGATCTCATTTTCTATAAATAGAACACACCGCAGATATACCACAACGCGTGAATCGCCTGGACAAGGGAGCGTTCGTGTATTTTATAATAATCTTGCAGTAAACTTCGAAGAGAACATTAAAAAAAATTATGGAAAATTACAATTTGCCTGCATAAAAATTCCTTGGAAAGAAAAATGTATTTACAAAGTAAATAAAGGAATCAATAAGCATAGATATGTTGAAATGGACGAAGGAAATGCCTCTGTTAACTTATTTTTAACCTTTTTGTCTTATTTTCTTTGTTGATAGGTACAGTGATGTAACTTCAGAATGTGCACACTTTTGCAAATTCCTATTTTTTTTTTTTTTTTTTTTTTTGCTTGTATGTCATATAGATCTACTCATAGTTTACAGATATACACTGTCAACTAAGGTGTGCAATAGGCTAAAGAGCATTTGGCTGAATTTGTCAGTGTCAAGTTAATACTTCTTTAAATGTGGTTAGATCGAAATATCAAAAGCCATGGGACCATAACTTATCAAAGCATCAGTGACTTTGATCTTCAGGGCTCCGGAAATTTTGATAACTCAATCGGTCCGAAACGAAAATCCTGACATCGGCGCTACCCCACCCACCGCATTCCCAATATTACATATTTTGTAAAACGTGATAGGGTAAAGAAATAATTATGTCATGCATTAAAACTGAGTTACCAGTCACCGCGCGTTACCATACAATGAAGACAGTTATTCAGTGTTATGTGTGATCGTTAGTTTGTTTAAATTTCGATGTTTTTCCAAGATAATACGAGGCATTGACACCGTGTGCGTAACTAGTCTAAAAGCCAACGCACGTGACTTCAATACCGTATACACGGCAGATACTTTGTGATGTTTCCTCATTCTTTGACGGAATTCTATAAAATACAATGCGTCAAAGTGAGCTACACGACACATATTCTCTGCTAAACAGCCTCAGTATTTAAAGAATACTCTGCCGCGGACCGAATGTGTACGTTATTTGAACGCTGGAATCGAATTTCCTGCATGTATACAGGCCCGTGTGCAGGATTTTTTTGCTGGGGGGGCCCAACCTGGGGTGGGTTCGGGAGGGGTATCCCCTCCCGATTGCGATTTTTTTTTAATATGGCACGTGAATAGATGCTTTTTCCTGCTACCTGAAACACCTTTAAGGATGCATGAATGTATCATATATTTAAGGAAAAGTCTACTTTTTAATCATTTCATCGAGCCTTTTTCAGTGTATGTATGATTGTACAGTCACAGAGTATGGACTTATTTTTCTGTATGATACCCAGTTGAAAAAAATGTTGAAGTTTTAAGATGATTATTAAGAAGTCTAGCTCCTAGACTATGATATTTTTGTTCCCATTTTTATGATTTCATGTAGTGAACTGAGCCAGTCTATATACTATGTCCAATATTACAATTTTAACATCAGTCCTCTTAGAAAATCTCTAGAATAGACTGACTTTTGTCTCTATGAACATAAAAAAGAAAAAAAATCATAGAAATGTCGTAATTATCAGTCTAGTGGCTAGTCTAATTATTAAGGGTATCCTATTTGCAAAATGGCCAAATGTTTTTAGATTTCCAACAAAACAAACGAAATATTATGACAATTACTATTTACATCGTAGATTTCAAATGACAATGAACTCTTAACTGTACCAAAGATCTATAAAAATAAATAGATGTGTATTTTATACTTCTTTGACTGTACAAACTATAACATCACAGCACATATTAAGTGATATTTTTATGTATAAAACCCCTCATAAGTAACGAGTTTTAGATGCGTTTTGTGAGATTTACTGAGAAACTACTTTTAAAACTATGAGAGTTTTTAAGTAAGGTTATTGGACCCAAAAGAGTAAAACTGATACAGTAGTTTCAAATTCATAATTGTTGTAAAATAAAAAGATCAATTTAATAAATTTGGGGAATGTGCCTTAATGTAGAAACAAAATACAACCATCATAATGTTTCAATTTTCAGATTCATTTTAAGATTTACTTAACAAAACCAACAATGTTCTGATCATTTTATAACACTTCCAAAGAGTAAAAAACATAATAGTTTCTCCACTACCCAATCAAGTACCGATCAAGCGATCAATGAAGCATGCACAGATAAACTTTTACCTGTGACATGCCTGGGGCTAATTTCCACTACCGGACACGCTTTTATGGCTCTTTAGCCTGTGTATTGCTGTCAAATCAAGCCAGTTGTGCTGGTGTATAAATTTGTTAATTGAGGGGCCCATAGTAATAAAAATCGTAACTAGGCAGCCAGCTGGGGGGGCCCGGGCCCCCTGGCCCCCCACCTGGACACGTGCCTGGTATAGTACCAAAACGTCACGCGGGTTGGCCACGGATATTTCATTTCACTTACGTTGTACTTCAATAAGCAACTACATTTTATAAAGTTACATGTTCTCTTCTGATGTAAACAAAATTTCATTTTGAAACGTTTTTTAAAAGACCGATTTGATAAACAGTGCCACTCCGGTTTTCTTTATCATTCGTGGTTGCCCGTCAATTTTTTCTTTTTTTTGTACAGTCGGGTTGCAAAGACGATTTTCTGCATTTGTTTCAACTGGAGCCCCAACAAATGAACCATGTAATTTTTTCAAATCAAATAATTATAAAAATTATTTTTATCGGTTTTCCGTGTGATGTTTCATTAAATCAAAGACCTATAATGTACAATTATAGCTCTTTGATTAAATGCAGCGACCATTTGTTTGTTACCGTGATCAAACATAGCCTTTTGAAATAAACCATCCGTCGGATTCTAAATAAAAGAAGTGGATCCCCGTCGAAATGATTTGGATCCAGTCAGAAACGTTAGGAAACCAGTCAAAAATGTTTAATACACTGCAGTCGGCTGTCTGCAAACATTAAAGGATGTGCCGCGCGAGCAATGATTGCGTCAAGCGCTTATTACGGACCGATTATCAAAGTGACAATCAGACCGATTGACACGTTTATTGACTATCTGAAGGTGCGACCAACACTTGGCAGGTGATCGTGTATTGAGATATCAGACCGAAATTAATACTTTTCTCCATTTTTACGGGACCGATTTTTTTCGTTTTTTCACTTCACGAATCGGTCTGAAAAGTCAAAAATCGGTCCAAAACCGACAAACCGGCAAATTTCCGAAGCCCTGTTGATCTTATATGACTAGTCAGTTGCTCTGGTTTTATTATGTCTTGTTACTTGCTTCTTTTTTTTTTCTTTTTTTTTTTAATTTAATAGATAGTTTTTGTATTTGTCCATTCCTGACAAAAAAAAAAAATTCATTGAAATATTTTCTACACTTTGGCAGTGGGTTATTATGCTTGCTAAATTTCTTGTAATATTAGATTTGAATCTAGACACTGACATACGCCTAGTAACCTTACAGTTCAACGAGGACTTCAAGTTTATCGTTCATCCGAATTAAAAAGAATTCTATGATATTCAAAAGTATATAAGAAAGATTCATGCTTTGTGAATAGGGGCAATATAGAGATTATTTATGTTATATCGTTCTTTTCTTGGACAAAATTTTTGGTTGTTTTTGGCAACGGAAACAGTAAATTGCTGTGTATAATCTGCATTCTGAAATCTATAATGTAGGTGACTAAGGTCCATAAAACTTCATCAGTAAATAGAAAACACTCATTACATTACATGATAATAAAAATAATGGTTTCTGTGAACCACAACTTTTCACAGGAGGTGACCTTAGTTAGTGAAATAATTACTTTAATTTTGTATGTATAGGGACCACCTACTCGCAATGTTATATTCTTCATGTTTATAACATATATTGTTTTATGTGCTAGTCAGACTAATAAAGTAATGATTAGGTGATTTCTCATATTGCAATAAATGTACTTCAGACACAACACTTGGCGGCGTCTTTGATGCTTGCATCAATGAATTTCCTTGTTTACTTTTAAACTCATCTTGTTTCCAGTGCATGTGACTTTCACTTTTGCCAAGGGAGTTACATGTAATTTTAATTTCGCAGTACTGTATACGACTTGATAAAGCGCTTCCTGTGAAAGTGTAAAATGTATCGGACCCCTAAATTTTCAAAATTAATTTCGTGAGTAAGACATTAACAATTATTGAAATGTAAATTTAAGACAGTGACAGGGTAATTCCATCAAATATTTGGACAACACACAATTCATTACCAATTTTACCTTGTCAAATGATCAACGAGGGCATTTAAAAATAATTAACCTACCTTTACACAAATAGGGTGTGAAACATAATCAGCTTTCAAAGTAGGTAAAATTTGTTTTCTGTAGAGAGTGCTACACATTGTTGTTCTCGCAAAAATCAAATACTGTGAGACCAGATGTAACACGAAAATAGCAGCAAGAGGTATACCTCTAGACAAGACTGTTAGAGGGATCTAATTCTGTAGGATTCAGTTGGTCTTGCTGTTTCATTTTGATTTATTTATACTTGCACAACAAAACATCAGTACTATCAACACCATATCTGTAAATGTCATCCAAAAAACACATGAGTTTTGCAACTGCTGCTCCACTCACAGCTGCCTGCAAGTAATACTGCATCAGTTTTGGTTGCCTTCTTTTTTCCCCCCAAATCAGTAATTATGTCTGCCCCCATTGGGGGAGACATATTGTTTTTGCCCTGTCCCTCGGTCCTTCTGTCCATGATCTGTCACACTTCATTTCTGATCAATAACTGGAGACCATTTAAATGAGAACCTTAAAACTTCATAGGGTGGCAGGGCTTATGGAGTAGCCGACCCCTATTGTTTTTGGGGTCTCTCCATCAAAGGTCATGGGCTTGAGCATGGAAAACCATTTCCGATCAATAACTTGAGAACCAGAATGTTGAAACTTTATAGGATGATTGGACATTGCAGAGTAGATGACCCCTATTGATTTCGGGGTCATTCGATCAAAGGTCAAGGTCATAGGGGCTGAACCCAGAATATTGAAACTACTGATTTTGGGGTCACTGGATCAAAGGTCAAGGTCACAGGGGATTGAACATGGAAAACCGTTTCCAGTTCGTAACTTGAGAACCACTAGGCCCAGAATGTTGAAACTTAGTGGGATGACTGGACATGCCAAGTAGATAATCCCTGTTGCAGCCAGCTATCAGTGTCTCTTTGACTTCTGCTCCTGCCTCCTATTGAGTCATTGACTTCTTGCCTTTATGACTATGCATAGGGGGAGACATGGGCTTTTCTACAAAAGCATCTTCTAGTTATATTAAATTGTTCCCCCATTTTAGTGAAACCAGCAGCATCCCCAAAATCTGTGTGATCTAGTGTAGGCTTACAAATTTATGTAAGGTTTAACATGAAAAGTGTTTACAAATTACATACCCACTAGGTATTAGTAGTTAACCATTAAAAGAGCTGATGAGAAAATTGCTGTTGGTTGACATACCGCTTTAATCAATGTCGAGAATGAAGACCTAAGTTGTAAGTGTAAATGTTGGATTCTCTTTTATGTTTTGACTGCCTATGTTACCCTTGTCAGTGTGCATTACGTTTCCCATGTACCTTTTTCTGAAGCTTTGTAGATATCATGCATGATTGTTGTTAATTTTTAAATTTTCCAACATTTAAAGTTACTCATTTGTAAAAAGAGAACTCTATTTAGATTTAGGTGGCAAGCTCAGAAGCCCAGGTTAGGCATGACTGTCAGAGGACAACTTGGGGAGTTGTCATTTTACTTACAGAGAACCGGCTGATATTTGTTTTAAATGTGATTGCCATATACATGTACGCAACAATACAACAAAAACACTGTTTGTAGCGTTAAACCCTATTAAAGAAGCAAACAGTTAAGAAAGGATTGGTTTGCCTTTTCCTGTCCGCATCAGACATACCATCAGTGCAATTTTGTGATAACTAAAAATATGCACAGTACAATGTATTTACTATATTTAAATAATTTAGTTCAAGTACGGTAGATAATTTTGCAAGCCAAAGAAAATGACAGTTTTTGTTGTAAAACACACACCAGAGTTGTTGATTTATTTTGAAGTGTATCCTAGTAAAATGATAATATTAAAACCAGAAAAAGAAAGAGCCTAAATTCATGATTGAACATTGGTCAGAAGTTTGAAAGTAACATTCATTTTATGTCTCATTGTGTCAAAAAATGAATACAAAATATTAAAGGGGGTTATGCCTTCAGAGCTTCAGTAAGTTGATTTCTAGCATCACTGACCATGTTTAAAGCATGAAAAGTGCAGTTTTGCACCTTTTTGTTAAGAAGTTGAAAAAAACATTCTTCAAGGCCATAAAAACATTTAGGGACGGAGCAAAAATTTAGGGTAGGTCGGGATACCAGAAACACAATTTTTTTTATTGTATTGTATTTAGATACCTTGCAAAAATCGTATTTCACTGGTTACTTTCACATTACCAACATTTTATGGATTTTTGAGAGAAAAATGATGTTGCATAAAATGTGTAAATGAGTTGAGCATAAAAAAGATAAAATAAATAAATATGGAGATGTGCCTCTTTAATATAATAAACTACCATACTGAGGTTATCAATCAGTTATCTGACATCAGCATTCTTCACTAAGGTGTCATTCACACCCGGACTGGGTCTTGAATATTAATTTAATACTACCTTAACATATATAGCTGAGAGATTTACAATTCATATGAAGTGCATTTTCCACCATTTATTGAAACAAATAAATTGACTACTACATTTTGATTGACTCAGTGAATTTCACAATTTATGCGAAGAGGCAAATTATTATGAATTTACTGAATTTTAAATAAAATTAGGTTAGGAGGCAAATGAATTTACTGGCTATGTTTGGAGGTAAATGGATTGATTTGATTTCTGAATTTACATTTTTAGACAAATGAATTGACCAAATACCTGATCTTTTTGTGGTGAAAAGCAACTAAGTTGACCTAGTTTCTGAATTCATGTACCTGTACAGAAATATTTTCAGCTCAACAGACCCTGAGGCCCTGAATGAGTTTATCAGAGTTTCTGTTGTAGATTACATACTGTGCATCAATCATCGGATGACAGAATTTGCATTTAATGCGTTCATCTCATGAACAACTTGCTGGATCCACACCAAACTTTTAATCCTTGCACATGCTGCTGACAAATCTGATATTAAAAAGGAATCCCTTCTGCTTCCAACTAGCAACAGCTTGCAGATATTGAGTTTTAAATGACTTTTTGCAGTAATACCGGTAATAGCATTTGTAAAATTATGTCTCTTTCAATCAATAACTTGAGAACCACTTAACCCAGAATACTGATTTTGGGGTCACTGGATCAAAGGTCAAGGTCACAGGGGATTGAACATGGTAAACCATTTCCAATTCATAACTGGAGAACCACTAGGCCCAGAATGGTGAAACTTAGTGGGATGATTGGACATGCCAAGTAGATGTTCCCTAGTGCAGCCAACCATCAGTGTCTCTTTGACTTTGCTCCTATCCCCTTTTGACTTCTTGTGTATATGACTATGCATTGGGGGAGACATGTGTTTTTTACAAAAGCATCTTCTAGTTCTGTATTGCTTTTGTGTGTTTCCTATTATTTATTTTATAATATGCTAGGAACAAACAGATTAGAACAAAAATAGTGTGTCAATAAACCATAAAAAGTCTATTTAAATTTTCCCAAATTTGTGTAGCCTGTAGGTTTATTATGCAGAAAGTATGTTATATGTAAAAACTAAAAAGCTGTTGTGCAGTTGGAGTAGAATAAGGTGGGATAGAGCTTAAGACTTCTGACCTGAAGTTCACTTGTTCAAATCCATGTGACAGCGACTAACCTTGGTCCCCTCAAGCATAATTTGGAGTTCACAGGTTCAAATCTCTTTGAGAGCGGGTTAACTGGTCCTTACAAACATGATCTAGATGTCACAGGTTACAATCCCTATAGATGTCTGAGATCAGACAGATTCAGAAGGTAACAGTGGTCCCCTCAAACATGATCTAGAAGTCAAAGGTCCAAATCCCTGTGAGAGCGGACTAACCAGGGTCTCCCCAAACATGATGTAGAGGTCTGAGGTCACAGGTTCAAATCCCTGTGAGAATGTATTAAACATGGTCCTCGCAGACATGATCTTGAGGTCACAGGTTCAAATCCCTGTGAGAATGTAGTAACCACGGTCCCCGCAGACATGTTCTGGAGGTCACAGGTTCAAATCCCTGTGAGAATATAATAACCATGGTCCCGGCAGACATGATCTGGAGGTCACAGGTTCAAATCCCTGTGAGAATATAGTAACCATGGTCCCCGCAGACATGATCTGGAGGTCACAGGTTCAAATCTCTGTGAGAATATAATAACCATGGTCCCTGCAGACATGATCTGGAGGTCACAGGTTCAAATCCCTTTGAAAAGGTTGTATTCATGGTCCCCGCAGACATGATCTTGAGGTCACAGGTTCATATCCCTGAGAATGTATTAACCATGGTCCCTGCAGACATGATCTGGAGGTCACTGGTCAATCCTTGAAATGCTACCTGTCCCGCAGACTGATAGAGCACAGGCTCAAATCCTGTGAGAATGAGTACCAGCCGCAGACATGATCTGGAGGTCACAGGCTCAAATTCCTGTGAGAATATAGTAACCATGGTCCCCGCAGACATGATCTGGAGGTCACAGGTTCAAATCCCTTTGAGAATGTAGTAACCATGGTCCCCGCAG
The DNA here is from genome assembly GCF_021730395.1 of Mercenaria mercenaria. Lineage (NCBI taxonomy): Eukaryota > Metazoa > Mollusca > Bivalvia > Venerida > Veneridae > Mercenaria > Mercenaria mercenaria. Next base: position 65,683,283 of record NC_069366.1, read on the forward strand.
ACATGATCTGGAGGTCACTGGTTCAAATCCCTTTGAGAATGCAGTAACCATGGTCCCAGCAGACATGATCTAGAGGTCACAGGCTCAAATTCCTGTGAGAATGTAGTAACCATGGTCTCGCAGACATGATCTGGAGGTCACGGGTTCAAATCCCTGTGAGAATGTAGTAACCGTAGTCCCTGTAGACATGAACTGGAGGTCACAGGTTCAAATCCCTGTGAGAAGGTATTAACCATGGTCCCCGCAGACATGATCTGGAGGTCACGGGTTCAAATCCCTGTGAGAATGTAGTAACCCTGGTCCCTGCAGACATGATCTGGAGGTCACAGGTTCAAATCCCTGTGAGAAGGTATTAACCATGGTCCCCGCAGACATGATCTGTAGAGCTGTCATCGATAGAAACAATATCGATGTATTGATGATATTTTTTGGCCGATCAATTATCGATACACATTTTAAAATATCGATACACTTACAAATAGATAGATTCACAAAATCTTTTTCCAACACAAAATCCACGTTTTTCCTGCCCAGAAGTACTTTGTTGGGTAAATGAAGTTGACTAACTGTCAGATTGGGTCATATCTAGACTCACATCATAGCCATAATGACAAAATATATTGTATTACAAAAACATATATAATAAGCAGTCAAATATACATGCCATGCACAAAACAGCTAAATAAGTGATAGCCTGTTACTGGCTCATATATATGTGTGCAAATCAATATATCGATGTATCGTCGATGTCTGTCTTCCAATATATCGATACCGTCAATATGCCTCAGACCGAATCATTGACAGCTGTAATGATCTGGTGGTCACAGGCTCAAATCCCTGTGAAAGCGGACTAACTGTGATCTGCAGTTTAATGCTGTCCTGCCAATCCCTTATAAAGTTATCAAGATGAAGCACTGATAAGTCTAGTAAGCTGTCACCTAGGGTACTTTTTAAAACAGCAAGTGGTGAATCTTCTCTATACAATGTAGTTGGGTTGAAATTGTGATATTCATATATTTGACTTTTAGTACTGAATGCAGAAGTAAATTATTGCAACTGTTTGTTCTTTTTAATATTACAGTAACTGTTAACCTATTCTCCATTAATGAATGTTAGTAATTAGTAAATGAGTGTTGTTTTATTGCCTAAAGGATGGAGTTAAAGGTTAAAGGCATTAGTATAGGCCTGTGAGGCCTGTTGTAATCCTACTGTAGTAATTATACATGCTTAGGTAAAATTCATTTTTATACAAGAATTTCAAGGTTTTGTCATAATGAATACATCTAAGTTCTGTGATTAATTTTGTAGGAATAGTCGTTGGATCTTATTATATACCTATAAAAATTCTGTAAAAAAAAATCAGCTTGTATTTCACAATTAAATATAAACAGGTAGAGAAAAATTCCGTATTGAACCTTCTTAATTTTTTAATTAATGGAGTTATTGTCTTGCTCATAACGGTTAGGAGCCACTTTTACTGCAAAAGTAGTGTAAGAATAACATTTAATATCTTTTGAGTCATGTGACAAGTTTGAGCTGCAGAAAATGGCTGAGGTGGAAGTCTAGCTGCAGACCTGTTACACCAGTCTTGCATTATTTCCACTGACAAACTATTACAAAAATGCACATTGTCTTAATGTCTTTAATTTTTGTCAAATTTCATGTTTTATACATATAGGTATATATACATATAGGTGTATATAAAAGGTTTTATACTCCATTGAAACAAAGAGTTATGTTGACACTGATCTATTTGTTAATGGTTAATGGTTTGAAGTTATTAATGTCAACTTGATATACAAGAGTTGTATCTATTGTTTTTATGTGTGGTACACTACAACCTGCATTTAATGACACCTCAAGAGTAAACACCTCCCTACAACAACATTTAATATATAGCTTATGTTTCTGTTTGGGGAACTTGATATACAACTTACAACCTCTTTTTGGTGACACCTTTGAAGAGCAAATACATCTGTATGACGACACATATTTTTATGCGGGAGGCATATAGTGATTGTCCTGTCCGTCCGTATGAGGTTAACCAAATGGGACCGTTTCATCTAGCATCAATACCCCTTACTAGAATGACTTGATACTAATGCAACCTGTGACCATTCCTCATCTTCAGACATCACCTGATCTCAGTTTGACCTTGATCTTGACCTCATTTTTGACTTAGGTTGCTTTATATGGGCCATCTCTTGGTTAACCAAATGAGACTGTTTCGTCTACCATCAATACCCCTTACTAGAATGACTTGATACTAATGCAGGTGTAACCTGTGACCATTCCTTATCTTCAGACATCACCTGACCTCAGTTTGACCTTGACCTTGACCTCATTTTGGACTTAGGTTGCTTTATATGGGCCATCTCCTGGTTAACCAAATGGGACTGTTTCGTCTAGCATCAATACCCCTTCCAAGAATGAATTGATACTAATACAGATGTAAATCGTGACCATTCCTCATCTTCAAACATCACCTGACCTCAGTTTGACCTTGACCTCGTTTTGGACTTAGGTGCAAAATCTATCGACAAGGATGCCACTGGAGGCATCAAGCGTTTATTGAACGCAGCTCCTTGTTTCATCCTAGATTAACTTAATGCCTATGAAATTTTATGGTTTCACAGTAAATTAGTAATTACTTATTAATCTGTATTAAAGCATCTTTAGGTTAACTAGCAGTCTGTTTAAAGGTCTTCTTTAACCATATTCTTTTGTTCTTGTTAAGAATGATTTGAACATCACTTCAGTGCAGAAAAGTCAGTATAGCTTCTTTATGTTAATGCATTATTTTTTATTTTGTTTGGTTTAAGTCGCATCAACACAGTTATAAGTCATATGGTGACATTCCAGCTTTGATGGTGGAGGAAGACCCCAGGTGCTCCTCTGTGCATTATTTTATCACAAGTGGGCATCTGGGTAGAACCACCGATTTTACAGTAAGTCACATGAAGGCTAATGCATTAATCCATTCTTTGAGATGACATAATGTTTTCTTTGAAGTTAGCTTCTGACTTATATTGTGAATGTTGCAATAAGTAGGTGATGAAATACAATGCTTATTAAGGTTTTTTACAGGCATGAAGATCTACAAGTAATTCTGAACATGCTGAAGCAATAATTCTACAGTCAAACCTGTATTAGGTGTCCAGTCAGGGGAGCGACACAGTCTGGACACAGTCTGGCTGCTTATGGCAGATGGTTGCTTAATACAAGTAGAAATTAGAATCAAATGTGCATTTGTTTGCGAAGTCTGCTGACTGGCTGTAAAAGGCAGGTGGCAGATATGGCAGGTTCAACTGTATCTGTGAATATGAATAATATTCTTGGATTTGATAGATATCACTGGTTAACGTCTGAATGCATAGCAGATGTTGGACTTTATTTCATTAACAGATTTGAATATTATTTTGCATTTTGTATTTACAGGTTCTAGACTGCTAAATACTTGAACGATGGCGACAACATATGAGCACTCGACTACAACTACAAGCAGTAGTTCAGAAGGAATAGGGCTTGATAAAGCTTTTCTAAGGACATACCAGGGAATTTTAAAAATTGTAGAATGTGTAAGTTTCTTACTAATCATATGTTAATTAGGATGTCCTTATGCTATGCTTTCATCAAAGGTGGAAGATTTGCCTTGTACTGATACAAGAAGGTAGAGGAGCAGTGGTTTAAGCAATTGATGTGAAGCAGTGATGAAAACAACAATTGGGTCTATGACTGTTAAAACTATATAGGATGATTGCCTTTGATTATTAGATGTTTATCGTTTTAAGTTTGTCAGCCAGTCGAGGTACATGTAGAGAGCACAAACTAAAACCTATGTTGTAGAAAAATTTCTAGGTGCAAAAATGATGAAATTGTTATTTTCCCATAGACTTCCATTATGAAAACTTGTTTGGTTCAAATTTTTCAAATCAGTTTTGCAAAAAGTCAAGCTCACAATCCCATGTTTCTATTTGCAGAATTTTATAAATAATTTCTGAAGTTTTGAAAAATCAGGGTTTAATCAGATTCACCTTTGTAGAAATATTTTTGATACAAACTACCTTGAAGTACAGTCAAACCTGTAGCAAACAGCCAGCCAAAGAAGCAGCATAATCTGGCTGCTTAAGGCAGATGGCTGCTGAAAACAGGTTAAAATTAGAACAAAAAAGTGGTTGTTTAATACAGGTGGTTGCTAAGACAGTTCATCTGTGTTTCTGTTTCAGATTTTAGACATCATTGCGTTTATCTGTGCGAGTATTTGGATTCACTGGGGACCATACGGAGGAGGTTGGGTACAGTTTGTAACAATGTCGGCATTTATAACAACTCTTCTTCTCTTTGGCTTTCATTTGTTTAGAATCATATACAAGCTGCCTGGACCTTGGGGACTCATTGTAAGTATAAACATAACATTTTGAGATTGACAGTAAATTCTCTATTATTTTTTTCCCCTAAAAGATACATCTTTTTTGTTTTGTTAGAATTATTTTAGCAGGATTTAATATTTACAAAATAAAACTTGTGTTTTTATAGTATTATTTCCTGTCTGAAAGCGTATCCAGATACATGTATTGAATTTATAGAAACTTAATGTTTGTTTCTAGTTTGTTTATTTATAAACAGTATTGCAGACATAATTATACTTTTTTGGCAGTATTTAGCAGATTTTTTTTGTATTATAAATTTAATTTGCCAAACAATGGATTTAGGCATTATATTTGTAACTACAGTCGAAACTCGATATCTCGAATTTTAAGGGACCATTCTTTTTATTTCGAGATAACCGAAATTCGAGTTATGAGGAGGGAGGAATATGGACGAAATAATGAGAAAAAGTGGGTTTAATAGCGAAAAGATTGAATAAAAAACGTTTCCTTGATGCCGCGTATACGCTGTCAGCACTTAACGCGTACACGATCCCGTACAGTTTGTGTTTATCAAATTTTTCAGTTTTTCGAAAAATAAAAATGATACTAACATAAAATGTTTTGAGCCAAGTTTCCATTTTTGTACCACATTTCTCTCCTGGAGGATTGACAGCATTTCGATCTGATTTTGAACGAACGATGCTTTCCCCCAAGAAGCTATTTTTTTTATACATTCTCATCGCGATTACCTCTAATTAATACTTATTAAAGATCTCAGCTGTTCAAACTAATTAATTCATTAGTTTAAATTAAAAGCAGTTTTCATAACTTCTCAAAAACAAATGACCACTGATTAAGAAATCTAATGTTTAAATCAAACAATTATCATTATGGCAGTATGACATTATCTCACTTTGATAATCACTGCACCTTTGATATGTCGGCATCACTGCTCTCTAGTTAGGCAATAAACATGGACATGTACCTTCACAATGAGATGTGTAAAATTTTATCGCATGTTTTCCCCGCTTCGATTTGCCGAGTTTCCAATGCACTTGAATTTTATTGACGGGACTGAAAATCCCTTTCGACACATCCGGAGTCTCAGTAAGTCAAATTTTGACGTAACCGGAGTCTAATTACATATATAAAGAAGGAAATTTGACAGGACTTGAAAATTTCTTCGACTTAAGAGGAATTTCGAGGAAAGCGAGTTTGAGATACCGAGTTTCGACTGTATATAAACTATATTTATAACATTTAATAATATTTTTAGAGCGGGTAGATTAAAGGTCAGGAGTCAAGGTCACATTTCTCTGTTGGTGAAAAATTGTATCTCGGTAATTTCCTGTCAGTATCCCACATATTTTATCTTGTACAAATACTCCTAGATAGATAATCTTACAATGCATGTTTTTTCATGTTACAACATCTGCAGAATCCTGAGAGATTGGTTGGTGCCAAATGTTACTATCTTTTTAAAGATAAAATATGATATTAAAATGTTTGACATGTTAAATAATTCCAAATTCCACTGACATAAACATTTTATTTCATAATATTATAGACCATTTCTTTACAACTGTGACAAGTTTGATTAAATCTACTTTGTAGAAAATTTTCTGTTTGAAAAAAGTTAAACAAAATTGTGATTTTCCTCCCATTATAAAAACTTGGGTCTAAATGTTTCAAATTAAATCAAGCACTTAACCCTATTTATTAGCCCACCATCATCAAAATCACTCTGCGTCCGTGGTCCGTCCTTCCGTCCATCCATCCGTCCATCCGTTAACAATTTCTCGTTATCGCATCTCCTCAGAAACTACTAGGGGGATTTTGACCAAACTTGCACAAAGCCTAGGGCTTTGATATTTGTAATGTAACATCATCTAGTGGTTCTCTACCAAGTTTGTTCAAATGATCCCCCTAGGGTCAAATATGGCCCCGCCCCGGGGGTCACATGGTTCATATAGACTTATACAGGGAAAAGCTTTTAAAATCTTCTTGTCAATAACTACAGCATTCAAATTTGGACCACAAGTGTATTTTTGAGTGGCAAGATGAACCTTGACATGAGTTGACCTTGATTTTGACCTAGTGACCTACTTTCACATTTCTGTAGCTACAGCCTTCAAATTTGGACCACATGCCTAGTTTTGTGCACTGAAGAAAACTTTGACCTTGACATTGACCTAGTGACCTACTTTCACATTTTTGAAGGTACAGGCTTCAAATTTGGACCAAATGCATAGTTTCGTGTTCTGAAATGAAATTTGACCTTGATTTTGACCTAGTGACCTACTTTCACATTTCTCAAGCTACAGCCTTCAAATTTGGACCACATGCATAGTTTTATGTACCGAAACAAACTTTGACCTTAACATTGACCTAGTGACCTACTTTCACATTTTTGAAGATACAGGCTTCAAATTTGGACCACATGCATAGTTCTGTGTTCCGAAATAAAATTTGACCTTGATTTTGACCTAGTGACCTACTTTCACATTTCTCAAGCTACAGCCTTCAAATTTGGACCACTTGCATAGTTTTATGTACCGAAATGAACTTTGACCTTAAGATTGACATAGTGACCTACTTTCACATTTCTGTAGCTACAGGCTTCAAATTTAGACCACATGCATAGGATTGTGTACCGCAACAAACTTTGACCTTGTCATTGACCTAGTGACCTACTTTCACATTTTTGAAGATACAGGCTTCAAATTTGGACCACATGCATAGCTTTGTGTTCTGAAGTGAAATTTGACCTTGATTTTGACCTAGTGACCTACTTTCACATTTCTCAAGCTACAGTCTTCAAATTTGGACCACTTGCGTAGTTTTGTGTACAGAAATAAACTTTGACCTTAAGATTGACCTAGTGACCTACTTTCAGATTTCTCAAACTACAGCCTTCAAACTTTATGCACATGCATAGTTTTGTGTACAAAGAACTTTGTCCTTGAAATTGATCTAGTGACCTACTTTCACATTTCTCAAGCTACAGCTTTCGAATTTGGACCACATGAACAGTGCTGTGTACGGAAATAAAAAATTTGACCTTGAGCCAGTCAATAAGTCTTGAAATTTGGAACACTCAAAAATGGCACATTGGTGGGCGCCAAGATCACTCTGTGATCTCTTGTTTGATCTGTGGAACTTTCTATGTATATTCTGAACCCCTTGAAGCATTTCAAAGAAACTTGACACATCTGTTCACCACATTGAGACAACGTGCAGAGCCCATGTTCTGGATGGCTCGCGTCAAGGTCACACAAGGGCCGAAGGTCATATGACTTTGTTTTGTGTCCGCTCTGTAACTCTTGAACTGCGTGAAGGATTTTAAAGACATTTGGCACAATTTCGCACAAATGTTCACCACATCAGGACGACATGAAGAGCGCATGTTCCGGATGGCTCACTTAAAGGTCAAGGTCACACTTAGGGGTCAAAGGACCTACCTGAACCCCTTGAAGGATTTCGAAGAAACTTGACACAAATGTTCACCACATCGAGACAACATGCAGAGCGCATGTTCTGGATGGCTTGCTTTAAGGTCAAGGTCACACTTAGAGGGTCAAAGGTCATATGACTATGTTTCGTGTCTGCACTGTAACTCAGTAACTGCTTGAATGATTTAAAAAAAACTTGGCACAAATGTTCACCACATTGAGACGACATGCAGAGCACATATTCTGGCTGGCTCGCTTCAAGGTCAAGGTCACACTTAGGGGTCAAAGGTCATACCTTTGGGCTTATATTGCTGCACATTGCGGTGCTCTTGTTTTGTTCATTTTGACAGGTATAAACTACATTTTACTACAGTAGAAATTAAGTGACATTTTGTCTCTTTGTTTTAATTGACATTTAATATTTGAATTTTTAAGGTAAATGTATTATTTTTTATTTTTTACTCAAAAATATTATAAAACTGATCTTGTGCTTAGTTGCCTTTGTTTCTGTTTTCAGATTTAAGGGGCACAACTCTAGATGTAAACTTTTTATACCCCCCGACAACAAAGTTGCAAAGGGGGGTATACTGGTTTCAGGTTGTCTGTCTGTCCGTCTGTCTGTCCGTAGACACAATCTTGTGCGCACCATCTCTCCTCATCCCCTTGAGACAATTTAATGAAACTTCACACAAGTGATCAGTAACAACAGTAGATCTAGTTGTGCATGGGGCATGTTAGGTTTTTTCAGTAAAAATTGCAGAGTTATGGGACTTTGTTTTTTGTTACTATGCTATATACATAGACACAGTCTTGAGCGCGCCATCTCTCCTCATCCCCTGGACACAATTAAATGAAACTTCTCACAAGTGATCAGTTACAACAGTAGTTGTGCATGAGGCATGTTAGGTTCTTCCAAAAAAAAATTTTGCAGAGTTATGGGACTTTGTTTTTTGTTACTATGCTGTATACATAGACACAATCTTGTGCACACCATCTCTCCTCATCCCCTTGACACAATTTAATGAAACATCACACAAGTTATCAGTAACAACAGTAATTGTGCATGGGGCATGTTAGGTTCTTTCAGAAAAAAAAATGCAGAGTTATAGGACTTTGTTTTTTGTTACTATGCTAAATACATAGACACAATCTTGTGGGCACCATCTCTCCTGATCCCCTTGACACAATTTAATGAAACTTCACACAAGTGATCAGTAACAACAGTAGTTGTGCATGGGGCATGTTAGGTTCTTTCAGAAAAAAAGTTGCAGAGTTATGGGACTTTGTTTTTTTGTTACTATGCTATATATATAGACACAGTCTTGTGCGCACCATCTCTCCTGATCCCCGTGACACAATTTAATGAAACTTCACACAAGTGATCAGTAACAACAGTAGTTGTGCATGAGGCATGTTAGGTTCTTTCAAAAAAAAAATGCAGAGTTATAGGACTTTGTTTTTTGTTACTATGCTATATACATAGACACAATCTTGTGCGCACCATCTCTCCTCATCCCCTTGACACAATTTAATGAAACTTCACACAAGTTATCAGTAACAACAGTAATTGTGCATGGGGCATGTTAGGTTCTTTCAGAAAAAAAATTTGCAGAGTTACCGGACTTTGTTTTTTGTTACTATGCTAAATACATAGACACAATCTTGTGGGCACCATCTCTCCTGATCCCCTTGACACAGTTTAATGAAACTTCACACAAGTGATCAGTAACAACAGTAGTTGTGCATGGGGCATGTTAGGTTCTTTCAGAAAAAAAGTTGCAGAGTTATGGGACTTTGTTTTTTTGTTACTATGCTATATAGATAGACACAGTCTTGTGCGCACCATCTCTCCTGATCCCCGTGACACAATTTAATGAAACTTCACACAAGTGATCAGTAACAACAGTAGTTGTGCATGAGGCATGTTAGGTTCTTTCAAAAAAAAAAATGCAGAGTTATAGGACTTTGTTTTTTGTTACTATGCTATATACATAGACACAATCTTGTGCGCACCATCTCTCCTCATCCCCTTGACACAATTTAATGAAACTTCACACAAGTTACCAGTAACAACAGTAATTGTGCATGGGGCATGTTAGGTTCTTTCAGAAAAAAAATTTGCAGAGTTACGGGACTTTGTTTTTTGTTACTATGCTAAATACATAGACACAATCTTGTGCGCACCATCTCTCCTGATCCCCTTGACACAATTTAATGAAACTTCACACAAGTGATCAGTAACAACAGTAGTTGTGCATGGGGCATGTTAGGTTCTTTCAACAACAAAAATTGCAGAGTTACGGGACTTTGTTTCTTTTTAACATACTATGTACATACAGTCTGCATATGCAATCTTGTGTGCGCCTAATCTTCTGAACCCTTGCAATTTAATGAAACTTCACACAAGTGATCAGTACCAACCCTAGTTGTGCATGGTGCATGTTACGTTCTTTTAGATAAAAATTCTGCATAGTTATGGGACTTTGTTTTTTGTTACTATACTGTATACATACAGTCTATATACATACAGTCCACATAATTATGCAATCTTGTGTGCGTCAAATTGCAATGTACTGTGTCAGTGCATGCGGGGGGTACATTCATCATCTTTAGTGATGGCTCTAGTTTTTTCAAACAATTTTGAAATTTTGATGTTCATTTTAAAGCCATGCACCATTGAATGTGGATATTCGTGGAGTATTTTGTTTAGATTATTTCATCACTACATGTGTTTTATATAGGAATTAATCTACTATGTCCTGTACTCGTTGATGTTGCTAATATCGGGGATTGTGGCAGCTTCACGTGGTCACTGGCACTCGTCTATCGGGGCCACGGCAGTAAGTATGATGAGATGATCCCTGACACCCGATGTTGTTACGTGGAGTGACTGATGTTATGTCATCTTTTTATTGTGTTGTTGTGAAGTACAAGTAGATGTTTGTGTACTGAAAAATCTTTTAAAATACTTCAAATCAAGGGAGATAAATTCCTACCTAGAATCTGATTCTCAAATAAAATCCATGATGTTTTTCAGCTTACTGTGAAATCAACCTGTTGGCATGAAATTTTATGGTTTTGGAGGGAAAATTTTGGATTTCAGATTTTAAAAAAAAGTACATAGAAAATTTGCTTACTGGTAAACATCTGTATTTCATGGAATGTCGCAACTACAAAATCCATGAAAATAAATACCCAACAAATTTAAATGATTCAGAATAAATACCCCACAAATTTAAATGATTCAGATTTTCTAGTTCATCATGCATGCTGTTAAATACAGGGAAACATTTACTTGTATTAGACAACAAGACATCAATTGTTCCTGCACTTTCACTTTAAATTTTGTTTCACATTACTTGCATGGTGTGTTGTTTCACGATTTAGGAATTAATCTACTACGTTCTGTACTCATTGATGATGTTGGTAGCAGCTATAGTCTGTGCTGCACGTGGACACTGGGACGCCAGTATAGGTGCAGCCGCAGTGAGTATTGACACAGTCACATGTTGCATGAGTTTCTCTCGTTGCTAGAAAGTTACACATAGAGGATTGCTGTGTAACTTGAAGTGTCACTAAGTCACACACTTCATTATACAATGCACAAAACTGAACTTGAACCCATTCATTTTTATAATTCTACAAATCTTGAAAAAATATATTTAGATGCAATGTTTTTGGCAGCAAAGCATGATGGTTGAATGCTTCTTTCAGGTTTTATATATAAACATAACTTGATGACTTTTTATTTAACCCAATTTTTGGAAAAAAAAATATAATGAATCAATTAATGATCTTTAGACCTTTACAGTGGATAGATAAGGAATGGAGGCAGTATTCACTTTTGTGCATTTGAATTTTCTAATCTTTATTTCAGACTGGAAAGTAACCTTTGCAACTAAACACACTGTTTCTACACTTCAAATCGTAAGGTTCTTAGAAATGAAGTTGCCGACATGTTATTCAATGAAAAGAATAATCTTATATGAAATATAGATAAATTACAATGAGGGGGAGTGCAGTATGCAAGAACCGTTTTTAACTCTATATTTATAAAATTATCTATTTTGTATGTTAAGGCAGTACACCAGTAATGACAAAGGCAATTTTATTTAAATAAAATCGAAGATGAAAAGGAAACTTGGGTCGAGACTCAATTTTTCAGTAACTGTTGGTCTGGTAACCCTAAACACTTTTGTTTCTTATATGACTTTGGGTATTCACTTTCTTCAATTTCAACATTCCCAGATTTGTACCGAAAGCAGTATATACTTGTATTAGCTAATTAAGAACGCAAAATTTAATTATTAACCTACAAGGATAATATGTTATTTCATGAAAATTGTCGATTTTCATTATTGATCGTCTACTTTGATATGCTAGATATCTAGAATGAATTCCATAAACAGTGTGTTTAGTCAGCTGCAACGATTGAGACCTCATTACTAACAGCTATATATTTAACATGGGTTTAGAGTTTTGCTAGTTGGATCTTTACCAAACTTTTCATACTGACCCAATTCTTATATCCAGGAGTTGATCTACCTTGTGTTGTACTCTGTGATGTTGATAATCGCCGCAATCGTGTGTGCCGTCAGATTTAACTGGCACTCGTCAATTGCCGCCGCTACAGTGAGTCTCATATTACTTCGTATTAATTTGAGATTTGTCATGCTTTAAGGGACCTTTATGACATTTTTATGTAATATGACACTTAAAAGTACAGTACCTTGTTAATCCCCCGCCACAAGTGGTGGAGGGTTATAGGAATGGTCTCCGTCCGTCCTTCTGTCATTCCGTCCTTCCGTCCGTCTGTCCGTATCACTTTCGTGTCCGCTCCATATCTCCTAAACCCCTTTAAAGATTTTTATGAAACTTGAGTCAAATGATCACCTCATCAAGACGATGTGCAGAACCCATGAGTCAGCCTCGACAGCTCAAGGTCAAGGTCACAACTCAAGGTCAAAGGTTTGAGCCTTCCATTTTGTGTCTGCTCTATATCTCCTAAACCCCTTGAAGGAATTTTATAAAACTTGGGTCAAATGATCACCTCATCAAGACGATGTGCAGAACGCATGAGTCAGCCTTGTCAGCTCAAGGTCAAGGTCACAACTCAAGGTCAAAGGTTTGAGCCTTCCATTTTGTGTTCGCTCTATATCTCCTAAACTCCTTGAAGGAATTTTATAAAACTTGGGTCAAATGATCACCTCATCAAGACGATGTGCAGAACGCATGAGTCAGCCTTGTCAGCTCAAGGTCAAGGTCACAACTCAAGGTCAAAGGTTTGAGCTTTCCATTTTGTGTTCGCTCTATATCTCCTAAACCCCTTGAAGGAATTTTATAAAACTTTGGTCAAATGATCACCTCATCAAGACGATGTGCAGAACCCATGAGTCAGCCATGTCAGCTCAAGGTCAAGGTCACAACTTAGGGTGAAAGGTTTGAGCCTTCCATTTTGTGCCCGCTCTATTCACAACTGAAGGTCAAAGGTTTGAGCCTTCCATTTTGTGTCTGCTCTGTATCTCCTTATTCCCTTGAAGGATTCATATGAAACTTGGGTCAAATGATCACCTCATCAAGGCGATGTGCAGAACTCATGAATCAGCCATGCCAGCTCAAGGTCAAGGTCAAAACTCAAGGTCAAAGGTTTTAGCCTTTCATTTCCTGTCTGCTCTATATCTCCTAAACCCCTTGAAGGAATTTTATAAAACTTTGGTCAAATGATCATCTCATCAAAACAATGTGCAGAACTTATGAGTCAGCCATGCCGGCTCAAGGTCAAGGTCACAACTTAGTGTGAAAGGTTTGAGCCTTGCATTTTGTGTCTGCTCTGTATCTTCTAAACCCCTTTAAGGATTTTCATCAAACTTGGGTCAAATGATTACCGCATCAAGAACTCATGAGTCAGCCATGTCAACTCAAGGTCAAGGTCACAACTCAAGGTCAAAGGTTTGAGCTCTGTATCTCCTAAACCCCTTGAAGGATTTTCATGAAACTTGGGTCAAACGATCACCTCATCAAGACGTTGTGCAGAATTCATGAGTCAGCCATGTCAGTTCAAGGTCAAAGTCACAGCTAAAGGTCAAAGGTTTACCCTTTCACTATCCATAGCATTGGCGGGGGATTTAGCTGTCTTTCAGACTGCCTTATTTATGAATAAGAATTGAAACATGTTTTCAGCAGCCCGCCCGTTTAACTCAATACGGAGAGCGCAGATCTATGGATCATTGAGTGTGAGTTCGATCTCCGGGTGAGGCATACGTTGTCCGTGATGATTTGACAGAAGACATTGTGTCTGAAATCATTTGTCCTCCTCCGATTCATGTGGGGAAATTGACAGTTACTTATGGAAAACAGGTTTGTTCTGGTACAGAATCCAAGAACATTGGATAGGTTAACTGTCCGGCATTACAGAACTGAAATACTGTTGAAAAAGGGCAGTAAACCAAAAACAATGTTTTTCTGTGTGTTAATGAATTCGCAGAGAAAAACATTTGATGTTACTGGTATAGAACTACAAAGAGGGTACACTTTTTAAAAATTTTGAAAAAAAAAACAAAAAACGAAGAGAACATGTGATTTTAAAACACAAAATTGTATTGATAAAAAACAACAAAAATCAGCACTTCCATTGACATTAAAGCTTGCATTTATAAAGCGTTCTAACAAAATTTAATGAGACTTGAAAACAGGCTAGGATTATTAAAACATCCCATTAATTTGTAGATTTGTTAGTATAAGGATTTAATTAGTATATTTGGTAATATATTAACACAAGCATCTCTGGCCTGAAACTCTTTAAAATTCAAATTTTAATTTTAGATACTTTTTATTATATCATTCAAACTGTCTGTTACATTCTTGAGGTCGGAAATGTCCAAGAAGTTCAAATCTTGGGCACAAAGCATTGGTTAAACAGCTTGTGGTAATCCTTTAAACAAATAAGAAACTGTTAAAACTGTTTGTATTCAGAATTGTAATTATTACTCAGGAAACATTTACAGATCTAGATTTAAATGTTCTAATGAAATTTTAGAAAATTACTGTAAGAAGGCAAGTTTTTGTAGCTGCTAATCTGGTCAGATGATTTTTAATAGATTTGTTGCCCCTTTTGATATGTGTTGGGCAATATTGTCATAGTAACAGTTCCTCCATATTCTGTTTGGATTTTCATGAAACTTTACCAGACATGAAATAATGATAAATATACTCTAAGGTATCTTCATGTAAAATGAAGTCATTCTTAGTTGGGCTATTTTGTGTATGTGCCAGGTTCAACATCATGTCACTGAAGTTGCATAAAAGTCAAACATTCTTGCACTAAATGCTTTCAAACTTCACACAAGTCTTCAGCATCAGTAAATGACCTGACAGGATACTTCACATAACCCTAGCTTTTATTTCATCAAAATTATGCCTCTTTTTAACTTAGAAATTTATGAAAGTTTTGCATATAAGCATGGTCTCAGAAATTGCTCCACCAAATGTTTTCAAACTCCACACATACTTTAACATCATAAGTTGACTTCAGATGGCAGGTTTGATAACTCTACCCTCTTTTGACTTGCATGTAAGCATGTTTCTCAGGTACTATTTTACTGAATGCTTTCAAATTCTTCATAAGATTTTGGCATTGTAAAATACCACTATGAGCCAGGTTCTGTAACACTTACCGGTACTTACAGTTTATGAAGATATGCCCCATTTTATACCTTTGAAATTTTTTGTAAAGTTTTTAGCTCACCTGAGCACAAAGTTCTCATGGTGAGGTATTGTGATCACGCTGAGCCCGGCCCGTCGTGCGTCCGTCCGTCCGTCAAGTCGTCCGGCGTCAACAGTTATGTTTAAAAGACATCTCCTCCATAACCGCTGAATGGATTTTGATGACACTTGGCATGGATGTTCCTTGGATGGTCCTCTACTAAAGTTATTCAAACAGTTCCGCTTGGTTGCGCATAGGGGCCGCCAGAGTTAAAAATAGAAAAATCTTCAAGCGACATATCCTTCTAAACAGATGGTCCGATTTTGAAATAATTTCACATAAATGGTCCTTATGTCACCCTCTACCAAGATTGTTCAAATTATACTGATTCGTCAAAAGACATGGCTGCCAGAGGGCATGATCACTTTTCCCTATATGCATATAGTGGAAACTTTAAAAATCTTCTTGAGTGAAATTACTTGCCCGATTTTAGAATAATTTTACACAAATGGTCCTTGTGTGACCCTCTACCAAGATTATTCAAATTACTTTGATTCATCAAAAAACATGGCCGCCAGAGGGCGTGGTCACTTTTCCCTATATGTATAAAGTGGAAACTTTAAAAATTCTTCTTGTGTAAACTGCTGGCCCGATTTTAGAATAAGTTTACACAATGGTCCTTGTGTGACCCTGTACCAAGATCATTCAAATTATTTTGATTTGTCAAAAAACATGGCTGCCAGGGGGCGTGGTCACTTTTCCCTATATGTATGTAGTGGAAACTTTAAAAATCTTCTTGTTTGAAACTGCTAGCCCGATTTTAAAATAATTTTACACAAATGGTTCTTGTGTGACCATCTACCAAGATTTTTCAAATTATTCCGATTCGTCAAAAAACATGACTGCCAGGGGGCGTGGTCACTTTTCTTCTCTGAATCAATAATAGCTATAGCCTTGATATTTGGTGTGTGATATCAGATTTGTGATGTCTACCGTAATTGTTCAAATTATTGCCCTAGGTTCAAAAGTATGTGTGACATGTATATAATATAGGCTAAAATAGAAGAAACCTAACTCTGTACTTATACAAACACACTTCAAGCCTTGTACACAGGTGAGCGCTTTAGGGTCAGTGACCCTCTTGTTTGTATGAAGCTTTTGTATCCGGAAGGGTTTCAAATAGCCAAGCAAGTTGTAATTAGACAGCTCTGGCCATTCTCTTATTATTGAGGTATATAAAATTAATTTTTAACCTAACCTAGCCGTATTTTTGTTGTATTTTTTGAGTGGTTTTGTTTCTTGTTTATCACTATATTTGTTAGCATACTCTTGTTTGGCAATTTGTCAGTAGATTTCAGTTGAATAGGAAGATATTTCCCTGTTTTATATAGCACACAATTGGCCACGAAAAATTGATTTCTAACAAAATGTTATCTTAACAGTATTTAATATTGACTTAGGCTTTATATAAAACAGTATTCTGAAAAGCATTTTGGCTTAAAAATGTACCTAACATTGAGGTCACAACATGACAGTGTACTTCTTCTTATCTTTGAAATCTGGCTTTTTACTGGTTAAAATTCCTTTATTGATACTATATAGGAAACTGTTACGTAAATAAAGTAGGAGGAAGTGATCTTCAGTCAGGAGAAAAATGCTCAAAATTTATATGGGTTAGCAGGAAGTGCTCTTCAATAGGGAGGAAACATAATCCAGTTATTTTCCTCAATTTGAATTTCATATAATTTACTGTAAATTTTGTATTTTTTGTAAACATTTTTAGGGGAGGAGAGGGGTGGGGATTTGAGGGACAATAGTTTTATTTATGTTGATAAAAAAATTATGTTCTGTAACTGGTCCAACTGTAAGACAAAATGACTGAGTAAAAGTCATTGCTACTTTAAATTGTATATGATACTCTGTTTGGCACTTTGCGAAAATTAGCAGAAATAAAACTTGAGACTATTATCTACAGCAAAATAGTTTCACTGTTTCAGTATAGAGATATTTACATCCTGATACCTGATATCAAGATTGTCACTTTCAGCTTGTTATTTGGGTGTTTTATTTGCCTGATGTGGAAATTGCACTAAAGGTTAGGTATGATGTTTACAGTCAGACCTGAATATAAAGCTCACCGAAGGACAAAAAAAAAACGGTGTTTGCTGATGGTCTTTATTCACAAGTTAATATACACTGCAAATGATTGTCTGCACAAATGTTTGAATTTGTAGATCAGTAGATCCACATGATAATTTGAAATGTGTGCATGTCACATGTGTGTAGGATTAGACATTTGTTTGTGTGCATGATCATATGAATTTTATTGTACAGTATATTGTAATTAAGGAATACATTTTGTTAGGTAAATTGTGTTTATGTAGTTGACTGTTTTAAATGTGCGGAGGCCAAAGGCCATCATGCTTACTTTAAATAGCCCACTGCATTTAATATTCAGATAGTAGCTACATAATTATTATATAACCACAAATAATTCCACATATTTTTAGGCCTATTTAAAAAAAAAAACTGACTTATTATGTGGTTATTTGTGCATCTGTATGTATAATGTCTGTCTGTCTGTCCAACATATTTTGTGTCTAGAGTATAACTTAATAACTGTACAAGGTATTGACTTTAAACTTGGCTTACAGGTAGGTGACAGTGAGGCATTTACACTAAAGTCTGTTCCATTCCAAACATTTACCTCAACTTCGGTATCATATGATAAAACTGCATCACTTATCAGCAAAGTAAACATGGTTTGATAAACTAAAAAAACAGTCACCCTCGAGAAATTTTACAATTTTTTTCTGCTTTGCCAAATATCCAAATAAACAGCAAATTTATATTTTCAACGGCAGTCTCTCATTGTAATTTTTTGTCACCATTGGAGTTTGCTCTCTAGCCACTAGACCACTAGACTGATAATAAAGAATTTGTCACAAAATTTCAACTTTTATAATTTTTCTCTTATTTTATGTAATGGTGACAAATGCAAGTCTACTTTAGAGATTTTCGCAGAGAACTGGTTGTAATATTATCATAGGATATAGACTGGCTAAAATAAAAAATATATATACCATAGTCAAGGAGCTAATCTATGAGACATTGTGCAGAGCTCATGAACCAGGTTGGTAGGTCAAAGGTAAGAGTCACAAAGATCAAATTTATCCTTTATATTTCGTGTCCGGAGCGTAGCTTACTGGTAATAACCATTCAAGGTATTGAATTCAGTATTGGCATTTAGGTAGTTTGCAATAAGATGATTTGTAGAGCACGTAAACCAGGTCAGTACAGCAAAGGTCAAGGTGACAGCAAAGTTAGATCTGTCCATCATGTTTTGTGTCAAGAGCATGACTTACTTACCACTGAAAATTACTGAAGGTTAATTCACTTCAACTTTAACTTGGCACATAGGTAGGTCACAGGTGATAAGACGATGTGCAGAATGCAGGAAATTGGTTGGTAGGCAAAGGTCCCAAATTGAGTTTAAATGTCAGATGTGTCCAGCATAGCTTTTCAAGTTCAAGGTAAATTTGGAATATAGGTGGGTGGTGATGAGACGGTTTGAGGTGTGCAACAGTTCACATTACTTTTATTAACCAGGTTTTCAACGAAAACCTGAGTTATTAGATTGGGGTATGTCGTTGGTCGGGCGGGCGGATGGCGGCGTCAAACTGGTATTTCCGGTCAATAACTTTTGTTTCGGTAAAGATATTTGAATAAAACTTGGTATGTATGTAGCTTATATCAAGACAAAGGCTGGGATTGATTTTGGGGTTTCTGGGGTCAAGGTCAAGGTCACTGTTACTTAAAATAGAAAAAGGGTTTCCGGTCAATAACTTTTGTTTCGGTAAAGATATTTGAATAAAACTTGGTATGTATGTAGCTTATATCAAGACAAAGGCTGGGATTGATTTTGGGGTTTCTGGGGTCAAGGTCAAGGTCACTGTTACTTAAAATAGAAAAAGGGTTTCCGGTCAGTAACTTAACTTAGGAATGAGCTAACATGATGAAACTTTGTGTATAGAAAACTTATATAAAGTTGTAGCTTGGGATTGATTTCGGGGTTTCTGGGATCAAGGTCAAGGTCATTGTTACTAAAAATAGGGTTAGGGTTAGGGTTAGGTTAGGGTAAGGGTTAGGGTTGTGCTTTAAAGTGGTGCACTGTGATTCAGTATACTTTTTTAGCTCACCTGTCACAAAGTGACAAGGTGAGCTTTTGTGATCGCATGGTGTCCGTCGTCCGTGCGTGCATGCGTGCGTCCGTCCGTAAACTTTTGCTTGTGACCACTCTAGAGGTCACATTTTTTATGGGATCTTTATGAAAGTTGGTCAGAATGTTCATCTTGATGATATCTAGGTCAAGTTCGAAACTGGGTCACGTGCCGTCAAAAACTAGGTCAGTAGGTCTAAAAATAGAAAAACCTTGTGACCTCTCTAGAGGCCATATATTTCACAAGATCTTCATGAAAATTGGTCAGAATGTTCGTCTTGATGATATCTAGGTCAAGTTCGAAACTGGGTCACGTGCCTTCAAAAATTAGGTCAGTAGGTCAAATAATAGAAAAACCTTGTGACCTCTCTAAAGGCCATATTTTTCATTGGATCTATATGAAAGTTGGTCTGAATGTTCATCTTGATGATTTCTAGGTCAAATTCGAAACTGGGTCACGTGCGGTTAAAAACTAGGTCAGTAGGTCTAAAAATAGAAAAACCTTGTGACCTCTCTAGAGGCCATATATTTCATGAGATCTTCATGAAAATTGGTCAGACTGTTCATCTTGATGATATCTAGATCAAGTTCAAAATTGGGTAACGTGCCATCAAAAACTAGGTCAGTAGGTCGAATAATAGAAAAACCTTGTGACCTCTATAGAGGCCATATTTTTCATGGGATCTGTATGAAAATTGGTCAGAATGTTCATCTTGATGATATCTAGATCAGGTTTGAAACTGGGTCACGTGCCCTCAAAAACTAGGTCAGTAGGTCAAATAATAGAAAAACCTTGTGACCTCTCTAAAGGCCATGTTTTTCATGGGATCTGTATGATTATTGGTCTGAATGTTCATCTCGATGATATCTAGGTCAAGTTTGAAACAGGGTCATGTGCGGTCAAAAACTAGGTCAGTAGGTCTAAAAATAGAAAAACCTTGTGACCTCTCTAGAGGCCATACTTGTGAATGGATCTCCATAAAAATTGGTCAGAATGTTCACCTTGATGATATCTAGGTCAAGTTCGAAACTGGGTCACGTGCCTTCAAAAACTAGGTCAGTAGGTCAAATAATAGAAAAATCTTGTGACCTCTCTAAAGGCCATATTTTTCATGGGATCTGTATGAAAGTTGGTCTGAATGTTCATCTTGATGATATCTAGGTCATGTTCAAAACTGGGTCACGTGCGGTCAAAAACTAGGTCAGTAGGTCTAAAAATAGAAAAACCTTGTGACCTCTCTAGAGGCCATACTTGTGAATGGATCTCCATAAAAATTGGTC
Organism: Mercenaria mercenaria; assembly: GCF_021730395.1. Classification (NCBI taxonomy): domain Eukaryota; kingdom Metazoa; phylum Mollusca; class Bivalvia; order Venerida; family Veneridae; genus Mercenaria; species Mercenaria mercenaria. The sequence goes on from NC_069366.1 coordinate 65,704,307, forward strand.
AGAATGTTCACCTTGATGATATCTAGGTCAAGTTTGAAACTGGGTCATGTGCCTTAAAAAACTAGGTCAGTAGGTCAAATAATAGAAAAACCTTGTGACCTCTCTAGAGGCCATATTTTTCATGAGATCTTCATGAAAATTAGTGAGAATGTTCACCTTGATGATATCTAGGTAAAGTTCAAAACAGGGTCACGTACCTTTGAAAACTAGGTCAATAGGTCAAATAATAGAAAAACCTTGTGACCTCTCTAGAGACCATATTTTTCAATGGATCTTCATGAAAATTGGTCAGAATTTTTATCTTGATAATATCTAGGTCAAGTTCAAAACTGGGTGACATGAGCTCAAAAACTAGGTCACTATGTCAAATAATAGAAAAACGACGTCATACTCAAAACTGGGTCATGTGGGAAGAGGTGAGCGATTCAGGACCATCATTGTCCTCTTGTTATTCTTATGAAAAGTGTTGAAAACCTGGTTTCGTGGCATTGCCGCGTTTCTTGTACTAAACTTTTGTCAGTGCCACGTTAAACCTAGCAAAAACAGAACACTGCAACCTGCTTGTGTACAAACTGAATAAACTGTGATAAAAGTTAACCAACATTCACAAATTATACTCCAAATTAAGCTGTACTTCCAAAATGGTGAGCTTACGAATTGATGCCCTTAAGTACATGTAGTATTGTCTTCAGAGGAATATTGAAATATTTATAGGTGGAATTCTTAAACAAAGGAACAGATTGCATTTCATTTAAATATTACAGGCAATGTAGTTATTCCTGTGATTGGTTTTATTTTGTGCTATAATGTAATAAATCAATTAACTGTTCTACTCATGTAGGTACTCTCTCTGTGGATTTCTAATTAAATATTCATCAGGAGAGTTGCGTTTTCTCGCAGAAGAAGTCATATAAATGGCTGAATTACATGTAAATAATGCAGAAGTCTGCACTCCTCTCACTAATCAATTAAATTCAGTTCTAGATATTTTTAAAATTACAGTGTAACTTCAGTTTCTATTACTTACTTGACACAAAGTCTGTTGCAGAGTAGTTTAGTTCACCGACGTTGAATCATTTGTGTTTGAAATGGTGCAACAGATCTGATGAAGAATTTTTTTGTGTGAGGAAGCCATTCACTTATGGGAAAGTAAATGGTGTTGGATGTGTACCTGTGGTCTTCTGGCACCATTTAAAGCTGGAAAGTGATCTCAGTTAATGTGTAGATGTGACTTAAAATAGAACAAAAACTCTGTAAAATACTCCACAGTATCTATAAAGAGTTATACAGTAAAATCCATACATTCTTATGTAGTTGTTTGAAATCGCATGGAGTAAGTTTCTCCTTCACCTTAAATAAAATTTCAAGAGGCTAATTGAATAGAAAAACTAATGATTAGGATAATTGATCATGTAGAGCAATAACTCACCTGAAGATAAAATTGTTAAGTTTCTGTAATATGAAATGGTTATTAAATGGAAATATATACGCTGAAAAAAACAGCTAAGCGACCATTTGTTATTTTGTCAAGATCTTCAATAGTACTGAAAATACTTCCATGACATTTAGGGAACACTTAGAACAGAATGTCACAGAAAATATTTCAAAATTTCAGCCAAATCAAGCATCATATGAATTTACTCATTTTATAACTTCAAACCATTTTTGAAAAGTCACAGAAATTAACTAAAATATCCAGAATTAACAAACTGGGAAGAAACATTACAAGGGAAGAAAATGACAACAAAGACAAAACCATTGTTATTACACCCGAATCATGTATGATATTTAACTTTGTTTTCTAGTAGAGAATCAGAACCTACACCTCAGTAGTCTTAAACATGTTATTTGCCCATAATTTTTTTTAAACACAACGTGTGTGTGTTTTTGTGACTTTAAAAAATAGAATGTGGAAGTAAAATGAATAAAATAATATCTTTGTGTTATTCAATATTTTTGAAATGTCATTACCAACATGTTGATCTAAATGTGTGCTTAACCTTTAGCCTGCTGGCGGCAAGTTATTTTGCCTTTGCAACCAGTACTAGCAGACCAAGATCATGGTCCGCTCTGTTCCCTATTCAGTTAGTAAATTTTCAGTGAAATCCCCGTTGAATAATAAGTAGTGTTGCCCAAATTGAATAATGGACCAGTCCATTTTAGAAATATAGCTGGGTAAGGGGTTAAATGAGAAAATTACATTTTGTTAAGATATTGGCAAAATAGCAAATGGTAGGTTAACTGTTTGGTTCAGTACTGACTGTTGTCAATTTTAACATGATCATAAAATGACTTTGAAAAAAACATGTGTGCTTCTATATATATATATATATATATTATTATACATTAAGTGAATATTTATCAGAAATGACAGAGAGTTCCTTTCTCTTACAGTTCTTCACATTTGCGGCAACAGCGTGCTACGTGTTTGACACGTTCCTGCTATTCCGAGCCTGGCAGCAAGGCCGTAGTGGCAGCAGTTCAGCTCATACCACTACAACAGCAACAACAGAACATACAACTTATGAAACAAAAACACAGTACTAATTATGCAAATACCGCTAAAAATTTTGTGAAGATATATAATGATCATTAATGTATTAATCATTCATACGATTTTATCGTCATTTAAGGATTTTATTGTTTGATGTGATGTTATACTTCTGCATGATCTGGGCCTCCGTTCAGTGAAAGTTTTGAAGTGTTTTGGATTTGCCATTTTAACTTCAGATGAAGAATGTGTTATAATGCAACCTTGATTGAAGTAACTGTATTTGAAAGAAAACGATGCATTTAATAAGATCATTGTTTGGAGTTTAGATGCAAAGGAATTATTTTATGAGAGCTCAGCCCGAATGATATGATTGTGCATATCTGAACAACAATTAAGGAATCAAGGAAATTTATATAAAATAGAACAATTTTTCCTGGTTTTATATCAGAAACATCATCTTACTTAATAAATGAGCTTTTGTATTTTTGACATTTAAGGCGAAATGATATCTTATATATAAAACTTGGATGTTCAACTAGAGACTTGTCCCTTTTAAATGTGATTGATTGTAATAATGATATGAATGACAACACAGTAATGATCATTATATATTGCATATTTTAAAATGCTAGCTTTTTTGTTTAATCTGATTAGTTATCTAGGGAAATGTTTTATTTTATTTATATGAATTATAGAGAAGTACACTTGGTATATTGTTAGTTAAGGTTTTATGTAAAGTCTGTCTTGTAATTAGGTAAAAGAATTTAGGGTTTTTAAAATTGGGTATACATTACTTAATTGTTGTATATGTAAGAAATGATAAGTTCCCAAACGTGGTTTATCACAGAAAACCCGATTTTTGAGTTCTTATGCGTAAGAATATGTCACGAAGGCCGTAGGCCTGAGTGATATATTGTTTCGCATAAGAACGAAAAACTCGGGTTATTCTATGATAAATCACAATTGGGAACTTATTACAGTCGAAACTCGGTATCTCAAACTCGCTTACCTCGAAATTCCGCTTAAATCGAAGAAATTTTCAAGTCCCGTCAAATTTCCTTCTTTATATATGTAATTCAACTTCGGTTACGTCAAAATTTGAGTTACCGAAACTCCGGATGTGTCGAAAGGGATTTTCAGTCCCGTCAATAAAATTCAAGTGCATTTTAAACTCGGTAAGTCGAAGTGAGAAAAATATGCGATAAAATTTCACACGTCATTGTGAATGTGGCTCGTTTTCAACACATGTCTATGTTTATTGCCTATCCCACAAGGTTATCAAAGTGAAATGATGTCACACTTGTTCGCACGTGCCATAATGATAATTGTTTGATGTAAACATTAGACTTCTTTAATTAGCAGTCATTTGTTTTTGAGACGTTATGCTTTTAATTTAAACTTAAAAATTTATTAGTTTGAACAGTTGGGATCTTTAATAAAGATTAATCAGAGGTAATCGCGATGTGACTGTATAAACATTAACTTCTTGAGGGAAAACATCATTCGTTCAAATTCAAATTCGTCAAAATGAAATGCTGTCAATCCTTCGGCAGAGAAACATGGTACTAAAAGGAAACCTGACTCAAAAACATTTGAGGTCAGTATCATTTTTATTCTTCGAAAAACTGATAAAAACTTTGATAAACATAAACTGTACGGAATCGTGTATGCGTAAAGTGCCGACAGCGTATAGACGGCATCAAGAAAACAGTTTCTATTTTTTATCAAATCTTTTCGTAATGTGTACTCATTTCTATCCATATACATCCCTCCTTATAACTCGAATTTCGGTTATCTCGAAATAAAAAAGCACAGTCCCTTGAAATTCGAGATACCGAGTTTCGACTGTATTTCGATTCTAACACGACATACTGGTATCAACAGTGTTAGAAAAAAGTGGTAACTACTTTTTACGACCGCACTACACACCTGGATCGGATGACGTCATTGCACGCGAGTGGTATATCGCAGAATAATCTGAGATAGATTTTGCTCTACATGTATGTAGGTTATTTTCTGGTCGTGTTAGAATTATATGTATTATACTCAGTTACAAATAAAAATGTATGTACGTTGTGTAATAATAATTATGACTATAGGCATTGTACTAGAGTTGTAAATCTGTTGTTTTACTGTCTGAATATGAACAAATATGATAGAATTAAATGAGGTGAACAAATACCTTAATAAGTTTAACAATGTGAAAAAATACTGATTAATTGAATGAGTTGAACAAATACTTTAATATGTTCAGTGAGGTGAACAAATTCCTTAAAAAATTGAATGAGATGAACAAGTTGTACAAGGTGAACAAAATATGTTAGTAAAGTTATTGAGGCAAACACGTACATTCATTATTTGAATAAGGTGAACAGATACCTTAAAAAGTTGAATGAGATGGACAAAGAGGTAGTGGTTTTTGATAATGTGACAAATAAAGTAGGAGAATTATATATATATGATCCTCTCAGCTACTTAACTGTAGATCAAGTCTTTGTTCCTGTAGTCAGGACTATCTTGTGTATACAAGTTTTATTGCTCTATGGCTGTGTTTGGGGTGCTCTGTGCTTCCAAATCTACCCTTACCTTTTATCTTTTATTTGTTGTTTATAAACCTAAATAGATCAAAGATGAATCGATTTTACAGTCTGTATAAATTTTGACAATAGTTTTGACATTCCTTTTTAGTCACTGTCAGGTTAAAAATTGTGCTGAAAATAAAGTAATAAGAAACAAAATAATTATCGGAATAAATATTGAAGATATGTTCACCTTAGTGCAAACTGTGGACAAGTGCATTGATATAAAGAAGCACTGATAAACTTTCGGCATTCAGGCAGACGAATAATTTGCATGCATCGAAGATTTTCAATCAAACATATCTTATTATATCATCATTCACATTTTAAAACAATTGTTGAATACGTAAGGTTGTGACCATTTATCTGTATACAAGTACTTACAGTTTTAGTGACCTAGAAGTACTAACATCCTATAAAGTCCAATCTCAGTACAACATCGGCTTACATGTGACTATCTCTCGATCTAAAGTTAAGTAGCTATGATGTCCAACAAAATTTCCTTTGTTTTCAACCCTTAAATTTATGTTATCTTGAAAGACTGTGTTATTGTTGTTTATATAAAGAGATTTTTCATTATATTTTTTATTGTTTTCAGTAGACTTGTGTAAATTTTATTTCTTTATATTTTAACCATATATTATGCTATGTATGTCCAGACTTCCTTTAAAGAAAATCCAGTTACATCCCACATTGCATGCTTTTCTTTTGGCAGTTGAACAAAAAAATAAGTGGCAAATTGAAAATTATTTAATCAAAACTTCTCTTTACTCTCAAAGGTCAGATCATTTGAAAATTCCCGTGAACTTTTTTTTTCATAAAAAGTTAGCAGCAGAATTCTTTAAGTTGAAAAAAAAGAGAAACTCTGGTCCTAAGGTGTTGGTGCATATAGTATGAAATATTGTAATGTTATCCCATAGTGCCATGTCTGTAAAACCTTTAGTTGCCTTACATACATGAATCTGTCCATTTTCTCTATTTATTTCATTGATTCCTAGCACCATTGATTTACTTGACATACTGTTACCTCGGCCCAAAAAGTGGTTTACTGTACTGACATAGAGAAACACCTGATTAATTGTATTGACATAAGAAACAGTTAACTTGTTAACTGCATTGACATGAGAAGCAGTTAACCACTTTTTGCATGAAGGTGATGTATGAGTATGTTGTAGACTGTATGCCACGTTCCTGTACTTCTTTAAAAACATAGATGCTATTGTGCTGTTTAAGTGACATTTGTTACACATTTGCGATTATTGTTCTTTAGTATGCAGCTGAATAAGCTTGATAGGGCACCATTTCAGATGTAAACGTCGTAAAGGTGCACCATTTCAGATGTAAACATCTTAAAGGTGCACCATTTCAGATGTAAACATCGTAAAGGTGCACCATTTCAGATGTAAACATCTTAAAGGTGCACCATACCATTTCAGATGTAAACATCGTAAAGGTGCACCATTTCAGATGTAAACGTAAAGGTGCACCGTTACAGATGTAAACGTAAAGGTGCACCATTTCAGATGTAAACGTCGTAAAGGTGCACCATTCCAGATGTAAACATCTTAAAGGGACACCACCCAAGATGTAACTTGTTATAGGACACCTTGACTCAAGACAGAACACATTAAAGGGGTGTGTCTTTTTTTTTTGTTCTTAGAATTTAGAAAGTACTTTTTATTGGTTATTATTTCGGAGAAAATGTAAATTCAGTGAAGAAGTCAGCTTGAGGCGGTATTTATTTGTATAGCCTGTAAAATATTTGAAAAGCTCTCTTCTGCATTAGTAACACAGTAATTTTTTTAAATGTAAAATGGACTTAACTTGGCAGTTTTCTATCATTAAATGATAATAAATGACAATTTATGAAAATAGTAAACATTGCTATTTTTGTTACAAATTGATATTGTGATATACATCTGGAGGCTTGCCCATTTACAACCACTGAAAGACATGCTATTTTATGAGGAATTTCTGACCAAATGAAAAGTGTTGAATGCTTTAAACTTTCATTATGCAAGGTATCAATTGGCAGTTTATCCTTTAGCTTACTGCTTTTATTTTGTGCAAGATCATTTATATACATTGTACATTGTTCTGGTATTTTGACTGCATAACTAGTCATATTTTTTGTGTATATATTATATGTTTGTTATGCACCAGGTACATAAATATATGCTTATTTGTATAGTCATTTTTGGCATTGAAACATACACATTTTACATTGAAGAACAAATAGAAAATGTTGTGTGTTGGAAGCATCTGATTGGATGTGTCACAATTCTAAAATTAACCAATTTAAGTGGAACATTTTTATTCATGGCATCAGAGGTGCATTTTAAGAGTGATGTTTAAATTTAAATTAAAGTCACAGATGTTTTGACCATCTTTCTTTGCAATTTTTTATGTAAATGTTCCTGTTGAATTAGATAAATTTGGTGAAGTTAAAAACAACATTTTAAAACTGTATTTCTATGTTCCTGTGTGCTTGGTTTACACATCATAAATTTCGTGCTCCTTGTCTGGTAGGCTGAAGGAACAAACATTTTTTACCATAGAAGAAAAAAATAGGATATTTCATATTTCATCCAGTGTTGCAGTGATATCCAGAAATACACTGTATTCTATATATTCAGCTGCTAATAGTAAGTCCCAAAAAAGGGGTCTTACAATAGGCTTTTGATTGTTTTAACAGTTACAAACATTTAATAGAGGCTTCTTGATAAGCTTTGTTTTATTTTAGTGCATTTTCATCCATCAAGAGATTTGTCAGAATTCCGAGACAAACCTCTGTTTCTCTCCTGTATTTTATGTGGCCGGTCAGATTGAAAATTGAGTATTATCAATGCAAAATAATTGCCAACAATGAATAAAGTCGATACAGCATGATTAATAAAAATTTAATTTTCTAACCAGATATTTATAAATTTACCTTGAGGAATAATGATATTCTTTGTAATTTGGTGTTAATATTGAAAAGGATTGGATCCGGCTTTTCATGGAAGGTTTTGATTGGTTTGAAAAGGTCTGTCACAAAATGTTTCTTAATGGCTGAAACCTTTTATCTGTAAGGTAACCAAACTAAAAATACAGGGGAAATGTGCCAGAGGTTCGGCTAGGGAATCTTGGTAAAACTCTGGTATGTGAGAATGTTTTAGTGCAACAGTTTCCTTTTTTGTACTCACAGCTCGCTTCACAGGAATGCCTGGAGATTTCCAGTCTGCAGGTTATTCCACAAGGAGCTTAAAAGTCTTTGTGCTTCCTTTGTGATAACTTCCTCCAAAAACAAATTCGAAGTTTGTGCCCAAAATAAATTATTCAGACATTATTGGAAAATATCTGTTTCTGTTCATCAGAAATCTATATTTTCCTAAGAATTGTAACACAAAACTAAAAGATTTTGTTTTTTTTTTTTAAAAAAAGATTGATCTTAAAATAAGCTAACTACTATGATGTATTGAATAACAAAGATTTGTGTTTTCATTAAGCAAAAAATTTCTAGAAATAATTCAACTGAATCTCATGTAACAAGATCTGGCGACTTATTTTTAAAATCTTTAATTATTTACCTTGGTTAGCTTCTATTTATTTGATAGTTTAGTTTGCTAATTTAGGCTTATGTAAGTTTTTAAGCCTAGTTATGTTTAATTTATTTGTGTAACTGCTGTTGGATAAAGATCTGGTTTTTAAGTACAAGAATATTTTTTTTATATTTTTTCTTTCTGTTTTCATTTTCTCATTAACAAGACATAATTTTATGTCTTTAATAGAATTATAGTAGATGCTTTAACAAAACCTTTTTGCTTTCTTCTTCATTTATTTCATATCATACTAATAGCCTAATGTGTATATGTGTACATTTTATTATTTAATAAATCTAGAAACTTTTATATCTGTTAATTATGTTTGTTAGTGTATACACAGTGGCTTGTATTTCCGTTGTATTATGTCAGTTCAAACTGAACGACTTCGAGACAGTTTGAGAACGAAGTACTGTTTGATTCACTTGATCCGTAACTTTTTTTGTGAATTGCAGCATTTTTGCAAGGTCCAAAGATCAAGGACATTTCATTCTAAAAGTCTCCTGAGGGTCGTATTAGGATTTTTTTTAATTTTTAAAGTATCTTAAACAATGTCAGTATTTTTTTCCTAAAATGTACTTTCCCCATATAAAATGTCAGACAAAATCACAATTTTAAAAGGTACATCATTTTTAGCTTTTTTTATTATTTGAAAAATTGCTTTTGTGTTAAGATTTTCTAAATACTATCATGTCAAAGACATTAATTTTTAAAAATGAATTAGTTTCAAAAATGGATGAGATTTACTATGGAAAATAACTTCCTTGACGATACATTAAAAATGAAAAACTTCTAAAGATATTTTGGAACTTAGAAATTCCTACTACCATTCTAGATGTTGTTTAGAATTAGACTTTGTCTATGATCATTTTTTATATTCAAAAAGAAATAATGGGTAAAAACCTTGTTTGGGAAATGTGGATCAAATAGTAACTGAGGATGGAAACCAGTCTCAAAGCTCAAGCATCTGATTGGCTAATCCTTAGCCCAGTTTTGATTTTGTCCAATCACATGATTGTATTCTTAGACTGGTCCTGAACTCTTCTGTTAAGACAGATACAGGTGTATTTTTCATGAAATAGATCCATGGTATATTTATATCACAAGGTTAAACCTCATATGTTTGCTTATTTCACTTATAATTTAACTACATTCGTTAAACCAGTACAGTACAATTTGTAACTGTTTTGAACAGAACTGAAATCCTCATAGTTACTGTAAAATAAAACAACCGTTTAGAAAGGCATTAGATATTGCATTTTCATTTTGTTCAAACTTTTTATTTTTTGCAGTTTTTGAGAATAATAAAAAAACATTCCAACTCCTATGAGCTCAATTTAATAAAAAGGTATCATTTAATATTTCCAGAAATCTTAAGGTTGTTAAAGTTCAATATATATGTATAGAATACCATTGTGGACCTTTGCACGTTTGCAGAATTAGATTTAGGAAAAATTGGTGTTTTAATATATGTCGTGGACTTGTGTAAAATAATGTTTAGTTAAGTTCTTATAAATCATTTCATTAGAACATGGTTATACTATGATTGTTCTACAGTCAAACCTTGCTTAAACAGCCAGGCAAGGGATTCCTTAGGAGCAAAGAGTCCTTCCAAGACAAGTTGTTGCGTAATACCTGTTAAATTGCTCTGAATGTATGGAAATGGGAAATAGCAAATGTGGCCTCTAAAGACACATGGCTGCTTAATTTCTTGCATACCAGATGGGATTTCTGGTATTTTACAAAATACCAGTGCTGGAAAAATCCATCTTACACCCCCGGGGTGTAAGATTACTCTCGTGCTGTAAATGGCGTATTACGAACTACATATTTTATATGTAGAAGATTTATGTAGTAATGTATATTTTATTTCATAAAACGGAATAAAAATCCAATACCTTGCCAGTTCCTCTTTGTTTCTGATAGTATATTTCTTGATTCAAAAACGTTATTTTATCAAAAAGTCGTAACGATACTCTGCAACTGATAAAACAAAACTGGATTTAAGCTTTGTCATTTGTCTTTGAAACAGCATGACATCTTTCCTGTTTAAGGACGTTGAACTCCCGCGCTTTGCTTAAATACGTTACTATAAGAAATAGTTCTAAAAAGAAAGTTGTTCGTTTAATTTTATTTTTACAAGAATTTCTTGAATATGGTATGCAAGAAAAAGATTCGATCACTGGCTGTGGGTGCAGATAGGAAGACAAATTGCTGCTTAATAGAGGTGGCTGTTTAAGAGCCGACTGCTAACAGAAGTTTGACTGTAGTTAGTAAAGCTTAAATTTGGCAGACAACAGAAGTTTCCAGGGAAGAGCATGTTAAGGGGTTAAGTGCTACAGGTTAATTTTATTAGGACTTCGGAATAAAGACATTATAACTTTTTCTTCATATTTGATGTGGAGTATTTTCAGATTTAGTTAATGTATTTTAAGATAGATACATATATAATATAAATTTACTATGAAGAAAAAAGGTAGGTCTTAAGTTTTTATCAGACTTGAAATCTTAGCATATGTTTGGTATTTGTTGAATACAATATAGTAGTAAAATAGTTTTCTGAAACAAGTCAAATACATTGTACTTTGAAACTACCAGTGTTGTATGATATCAATAAGGTGAATTAAAAGTGTAAATATATTACAATCCATTAATGCAAAAAGGATACTATAACCTTCTTTAAGTATCAGCACTTGGTGCCTTTTTGCATTAATGGGGCAAATTAAGACGTAATCATTTTCATATTTTTCTTGCTGATGCAAAAGTAACCCATTTCCAACCATATAACTGTTGAGCCTAAGATTTACTAATGTTTACATTGTGTAATGTGGTATGGAGTTTATATAATAAATTGTACTTACTTGTATTTATAGGTCTGTATGTACTTTATACACAAATAAATGTCATTTTAGTGCAGAAATACGTGTTCTTATTTTAGTTGTCGCAGCTCCCCAGAAGCAGTGGTTCAGGACGGGGTGTTAGAAGTGTTGGGAGTCAGTCAAATTTCCACTTCAGTTGATCAGTACAACAATAACCTGATCATTTATTAAAAGCTAACCTTTTCAGTTTTGGGGATTGACATTCTAGTATTTCATACTTTTGAATTCATTTCCCAAGGTAGGGCTTGTTAGCTCACCAGAGCACAAAGTGCTCAAGACGAGCTATTGTGTCCGCCCTTTGCAATCGGCAATGACTGCTAACACTAGAGATCACAAGCTTGACCCAGTCTTAATGAAACTTGGTCAGAATATTATCTTCGATGAAATCTCGGTTAATCCTTTCCTGGATTATCTAGGATCAGAAACTAGCTCTCTAGGTCTAAAAATAGGAAAACATGAACACATTACAGGCCACATTTCCTACCGCATCTTCATGTGCTACAAAGTCTACACCAATCTCCTTCATAGAGAAGCTAACAGGCACACAGCCGTTACAAGACGGAAGACATGCAAAGGTCTGCTTCAAGCAGAGAAGTTCAGGTCTTTTCAAGACCATCCCATGAAAGCCAAGCTAGATTGCTACACAAAGAATCGGCTCAAACTTAGCAGCTTCGTACACGAGGCAAAGAAACTCAACCGAGAGTTCAAAAGTGAGCCGAGCATACCAACCACTCCCCTAGGTAGTGAAGACATTATAAACCCACTAGCGAATGATCTGTCCTCAGTGACTGTGAGACTTCCTGTTCCTCGTCTTGACCGCGGGAAGCAAGAGGATGAAGGCATTCAGAAGAGCCTCACACTTGCTATGATCAATGAAGACTATCCTCCGGAATCATGGACTCGTGTCTATACAGATGGATCAGCCACATGTGCCGTCAAAGATGGAGGAGTAGGAGTTTTCATTCAATACTCAACTGGCAAAAGAGAAACACTACATGCAGCCACAGGAAAACACTGCAGCAATTACAAGGCAGAGACTGAAGCACTCATGAAGGCCGTCTCAATGGTTGAAGATTCGGCAGCAGAAATCTCCTCGGTCGTCTTTCACAGAGATGCACTGTCTGTCATGGAAGCTCTGATCAACAATAAAGCTCCGCAGCTAGCCAGGAGAATGCAGAGCCTGAGTATAACCTGCAAAGTAGCACTTCAGTGGATTCCATCCCATTGTGGACGTGCAGGCAATGAAGAGGCAGACAAACTGGCTAAGCTAGGAGCTCAGTCAGAACAACCAACAGAACCTGTGAGTTACAAGGAGAAAATCACCATCATCAAGGCACTAACGAGACCAAGGATGGAGGAAGATGCTTTTCATCTCCTTGATCGGTCTGAACAAGTGATGATGGTCAGGCTTCGCTCAGAGCACAACAAGCTCAATGCTCACATGTACAAGAAATACAGATTGGCACCATCGCCAACTTGTCCATGTGGTGAAGAAGATCAGACTGCGGAGCATATACTTCAGAGATGTAAAAGGCATGGCCAGGAGCGAGCTGCGACTTGGCCGATAGATACCTCAATCCACCAGAAACTGTATGGAGGCATTGAGGATCTGTGGCAAACCACAAGTTTCGTCGAGGCTACTGGTCTGACAGTGTAGTTGCGAACGACAAGAAGAAGATCTTTATAGAATTCTGTCAATAAAAATATCTAGAAAATAGTATTTGTTGCTGGAAGGTTTTCAGAAAAAGAGCACATATTTCCTGGAAAATTTACAAATTAGGGTGATAGCAACCTAGCTATCTCATAGCAGAAATATGCCATCATATAATAGATTGAAACTTCGCTTAAACGGAAATGATTTTAATTTATATGTTGATAGCTATCTGCTGAGTAAGAGCTATTTATTATGTACCAGCCAACTACTAACTATCAGTATTAGCGATATTAAATTGCACTTCATGCTCACCGGAACCGCAGGTTCAGAGTGAGATATTAATATAGGCGAATGGAGCGTCCAGAAAAACGCCAAAACTGTCTGTAGCATCCTGGCAAAGCCCCCTTTCAAGTTTGTTCAAATAATTTTATCGGGGCCTCCAGAGTTAAAAAAAAAGAAAAAACCTTTAAACGATTTCTTCTTGTGAACCACTTGAAAGATCTTGCCAGATTTATTGCACCCCCACTGTTCGAAGAAGGAGGGTGTTTTGATTTGCAGATGTTGGCCAGTCAGTAGACCAGTCGATTTCCGGATGATAACTCAAGAACGCGCAAGTCTAGGATCATGAAAGTTCATAGGAAGGTTGGTCACCCTTACAGAAGAAAAAGGCCTGCTGCGTACTCTTGCTGTGTACATACAGCGTATATGATGCGTACATGATGTGTACTGAAATCAATAGTACGCAGGATATACACCGCACATACACCGATAGTACGTTTGTAGTACACTTTTGACATGCAAATGAGCTCTGCCGCGTACTACTTGCTGCGTTCATGCTGTTGACTACATAGTACACAGGATGTACGCTGGAGGAATTTAGTATGCGAGAAATAGTACGCAGCATGTACGCGGCACATACACTTTTCACATGCAAATGAGCCTGCGGTGTACTACCCCTGCGTTGTTCATGCTGTGTACTCCTGGCCCGAGTCCTGCGGCGTACATGCTGTGTACTCCTGCTGCATACATGCTGTGTACTCTTGTGGCGAAACTGCTGTGATAATGTAAATTCCTTACCCCACCAACTTTCGTATGCAAATGCTGATCATTTGGACAGAAAAAAAACAGAAAAAAGATAAGTGACATGCATCAATAAGTATTTACCCTTACCAAAATAATGTAGATTGATGTTATCAAATAAATTAGTATGCTTTTCTCCATCCACTTTTCAATGAAATAAATCAATTTTTGTAGCATGTAATTTGGTAAACATTTGAAGAAAATGGCGTAACTGCATCAAGGGGAAACAACTTTAATGCAACTAAATATGTGTTATGATTTATTATAGACGATGTGTTGGTAGTATGTATTTATTTTGATTAAAATCCATCTGAGAACAATCTAGGACTGGAATTATATAAGCATTTATACACTTTTACGTCCGTAAAAAGTAGCGCACCAAAAAATTTTGGATTGATTTTTTCCAATGGGGCAAGCGCAATTAGCCAAAAACATTCTGAAAATATACGAGCGGCAAATCTGATGAACAACTTTTTAATTTGGTGAGGCCTTAATGAGTTAACATAATGAGCATTAAAGCCTTTATAAAACATGATAGAGTGGTGTTTTGCTTAAGAGTATTCAAATAACAGTGAGAGCTATTAATTCTTCTCATTCGGGCGCTGTTGAGGCATTATCTTGGTAATTATTTCATGTATTACAAAATGTAATGCAATGAAGTTCAAATAAGGCTTTTCAATTATCCAAGTTAGAAAGCTCCTGGATTAATTCAAAATGAAAAAGAATATATTTTTACACTGCATGCAAGGTGCAGCTCAGAAATCACTAAGATGTAAGCTTCACAAATGAACATTGCAAATAGTTTGGCAAATTTTTATTGTTCAGAATACCGGTAATCTGAACTATTCTATGCTATTAAGATAAAAGTTACTCGGAAATCAAGTTCTTGCTTCCAAAAAAAAAAATGTACAAATCCTTCCTGCATGAAGTCCCTCCCGCGTATATGAAGTTTACTTCAGACTTTAACTTATAAAAAAAAACTAAGTATAAATGCCAAAAGAAATTGTACAAGTCTTTCCCGCGTATATGAAGTGTACTGCACAAATTTCAAAGTATCTGCGGTGTACATGCAGTGTACTATTTTCTTGTACAAGTCCCTCCTGCGTACATGCAGTGTACTCCTTAAATTTTCAGAGTCTGTGCTGCGTACTTGAAGTGTACTAGTGACCTCCTGCGTACATGCTGCGTACTCGTCGAAATAGTACACGGCATGTACGCGCCATGCGGTGTATGTAAAATGTACTCCTCTGGCGTACTACTGTGTTCGCGGCATATACACAGCAAATAAGCAGCATGTACGCCACAGAGGCTTGCTTCTGTAAGGGCATGGCCAGCAGATGACCTGTATTTATTTTGAGGCCAGTAGCTCAAAGGTCAAGGTCACAGTGACCCGGAACAGATAAACAGGTTCCGGATGATAACTCAAGAAAACTTCGGCCTAGGATCATAGAAGTCGATAGGAAAATGATTATAACCACCAAATACTCCTATCGATTCTGAGGTCAGTAGGTCAAAGGTCAACGTCACAGTTTAACCGTTTCCGGATGATAACTCAAGAACCCTTAAGCCTAGGATCAAGAAAGTTTGATTGGGAGGTTGATCATGACCGGCAAATGATCCCCATTGATTTTGAGGTCAATAGGTCAAAGGTCAACGTCACAGTGACCTGGAACTGTTAAATGGTTTCCTCATCGGAAATGTTTTCATTTTCAGTTCTCAATATTTCCAGATGATGCTGAGCTAGTCACAATTATTTCTTTGTCCTAAATTTGAAATGCTCCCAGCTATCTTCTATCACTTCAAACATTTTATTCTGTCTTACATAGTTACCTTTATCGTAGCCTATTTTACTTGAAAAATAACTATCCAATGAAGATACAGATACAGATTGTTGAAGAGTAAGGAGACTATCAACGAAAGTACGCCACGATGCCAGGCTCATACTGTCTGGGTGTAGTTCAATGTGTTCAAGGTATTTCATCTCAGGTGTAACGGTGAGAGCATTGGTATTAATATCTACCTGCTCTAATTTGAGTTTCCGTAACTGATTTAAGGTATGCATCACAGAATCCAGATTGTATGTTAATCTAGGAAAGTATATAGGTCCAAAGTGAAGTTCAGTCAGACTGCTGGCATTTAACAGAAGATCAATATTAAATATCCTGGATGAATTCAAATGTAATATTTCAAGATGTTTAGTGTTAATGTTAGGAATTGTCACTTGGTCACAGTCTATAAGCTGAAGTCTCTGAAGCTGATCATGTTTAGAAAGATCAATGGCATGACCTTCACAATCAGACTGGATGCAATATACACGGAACAATGAAAGAAATTTTAAAGGTGTTTCTTGTATAAATGAGGATAACAATACGAGGTCACTGTGCGGTAAAGAACTAGAATAAATGTAGAGATACTGAAGATGTTCCAGTTGTGCAATCCACCTCCATGGCTCTACCTCTAAGATACACCTAGCATGAACCTCTAAGATACACCTAGCATGAAGGTATAATACATTCTCCTGTATTATTCTTTGAAATAAGGATGCATTTATATTATAGATAATAGTAACATCATAAAGACTGAACATTGGCTGATCATCTGAATCTCCCTCGGACAGACAGTTGAACAGAAGATTCTGAATCTGCATAAGCTCTTGATCTGGTTTTCCCCACCAACACTCTGACAAAGTGTTTCTATGTGTTATCATACTTTCATCCCCAGATACAATATCTGAAATCATTTTTGACAGTTCTGATATTATGTTTGGAGATAATCCACATACCATTTTAATAATGTTAGATAACTGTAGTATGTCGGCAGCTGATTTACAATTTCGAAATAGGTCTTCCAAAATTGTCTTCTGATGTATTGAGCACTGATGTTTGTTATATTGGCTAGACACATGTACAGCGGCGAAAAACTCAAGATACGATATGTGGATGAATACTAACCTGGTGTTCTCTTTTGTCGGATCAAAGCAATTCTCTTCTACCAGAATACCTAACTTGATGAGTGTAGTTATACAATCATTTGAAACACCTCTTTTTCGAAGATGTTTTCGGCTGAATGCGTTTGATCCCGTTTCTGAAGTCAAGGCTTCAAATGCAACTCTAGCTAATGGAAGGAGAAACCTTTTGTTTGCCTCACATCTGTCAAATTTATGTAACATTTCAGGGAGCTGCTCATCTTTATCCTCGTTTATATAGCCTTTCTGCCTTTCTTCCACGTCTTCTTCCTCTTCTTTGTTCTGAGACCAGCCAAGCATGATATTAATAATATGACTGTATGTATCGCTGGTAGACTTTCCAATTTCATTTCCGTTGCAGTACAACCATAACAATTGTTGTAAAAGCAGAGGGGTTTTCTCTAGATGTTTAAGTTTTGCCGATTTGATTTTCTTCATGAATGTCCTTGAAGATATACCTTTATTGTTAGACTGTGACATGTATTTTTCAATGAAACATTTTATCAATCTTATATTTATTCCTAATAATTCAACTTTTTTATCACATTCCGAAGACTTCATGCTGAGTATTCCTTTAGCTGACGGTCTAGAAAGTGTAATGACCGTTGCATGTTTTGCTCTGTCTCTTTTTGGCAAACCATAACTGACATGTGATAAACGATATTTATCTTTAGGAAGAGTCCATTCATCCAATCCGTCTGCAACGATAAGACAACGTTCCGATTCTTGCTCAAGTATTCCGTCTATCACATCATTTGACGCAAGACCGGCGTCTGTAACAATCGCTTTGATCATTTCAGTTATATCGCTTAGTCCCGACATTTTCCGCAAGGGTATGAAGAAAAGAAAATCAAATTTTCTAATCTCATTGATATTTCCATCGACTGCATTTGAAGACTGATCATTACTGTATTGAAAGTCCCCATCTGATTCATATTCTGACGTAGACGAGAATTCGCTGTCACTCGAAACTGACGTAGACGAGCATGAAAACACAGAGGACAATTCCTTGTCATGTGTATCTGACTCTTTTATATCTTCATAAGTAGCTCCGGTATCTGGGTCCACAGAACTGCCACACTTACTGCCAGTGACAATATTTCTTACATGATCCGGTTCATATTTTGACACAGAGGACAATTTGTTGCCACGTGTATCTGACTCTTGTATAACTTCGTAAGTAGCTCCAGTACCAGACTCCGTAGAATTGCCACTCTTACTGCCAGTAACAATATTGACTGAATTATCTGTAAAAGCAGTGCACCAGTTCTGAATCATCATTTTACAGAAAGAACGTTTTCCTGTTCCAACATCACCTATTATATAAACAGCTTTATGTTTTAGTCCATTTGTTTGAAATATTTCATGATATCCATGTATATATCTTTTATTAGGCGTGGGTGTTTGTACTTCTCTGTCTTCTCCATCATTGGACTTTGGTTTTGTTTCGACTGCCATTTGTGGTGGAACATAAACTTCGCTTATGCTGATGTCATTCTCTCGGGATTTTAGGGGTGAAATAGATGTTTTTACATAATGCTGCTGGTATAATTTAACCAGGCCATTCTGAAGCGCTGGAAAAGAAACACAACGTTCTTAATATTTGTAATTACATACCATGATACAAAGCTACAGATTTATAATAAATCAAGGCTGTAATAGTTTTGACAATATCTATATGGAGATTCAGGAGTAACATCCATCTGTTTATATATGCAAACAATATTTCTCACCTTTTATTAACAGACAATTAAGGTGAGATGATGACACTAGTATGTTACAAAAACTTCTGAACTAAACTTAACAATAGTTTAAATATTTTTAGCAAAGTTCGACGCTAAAAATGTTATGATACTATAGTCTGATATCTTTATTACTTCTGATCTGAAAAGTGTGTTTCTGATTATTAATTGAATTAAGTAAAATCTAATTGCAGTAAATGTTAATAATACCACATTTAGACGCGGTATTACTTCTGATTCATAAAAATGTTTTACTTGCAGAAATTTGCAAAGAACCAACATTTATACCAAATTGTATCTTTCTTTCAATCAAATGAATGTGAAAATAATTGTAAAGTACGGTTTCTCACTAGACAAAACCAACGCGAGAACTATCTAAAACAGAGCCAGTACACTCAAACAGTTGAGGATCGCAGGTAGTATGTGGAAACTGTTCTTTTACCTAACATTCACTGTACCATTGAACTTGGTACGATAACATCATAATCAATATTTACACCATAGGAACTATGTGTATGCCAAGTTTGCTGGTCTTAGGTCTTAGCTAAAGAACTTTTTGAATTAATGCATTTTCAAATTCGGACATACGGACGCACGCACAGACGAACAGTCGGACGGAAGCGCTAAATATGTGTATCCCTCTGCCTCAGCCGGTGGGTGATAAATATATCCGGGAAAAAGCTAGATTACCACACATATCTATATGTACCTGATCGCATCTTTGCTTCAGCACTTGGTACACATTTTCAGACTGTATTAATGTATAGGCACTAGAACAGAGCTCAAGATCCGGTGCGCACCCTACAAAGTGCGGCCATGGGCATAAAAAAAAGTTAGAAATTCAAAGCCAGCTCAATGTATTTTCCTGAAAATTTGAATTTCGCTCTTCTTACTGGCTTAAATTTTATGCCGCCTTGAAATTCAGCTTTTTGAAATTTTTTAATTTCGATCAACCGACATGCTCGAACTTTTATTATAATTGAAGCTCAAAGTCAGTTAAACGCTGGCTCGAATTTCACACTGAAAATTTGAGTTTACGATGTCAACTCGAAATTCTGCTTTTTGAAAATTGGAATTTTATACCCCAAATTGTCTAAAATCGGCTATTGACTGTAACGGAATTTCTAAGCCCGTACGTTTGTGCACGAAATCAGTCTTTACCGTACCATTAGGGAACTTTAATTCTGTAACAACTAATGGAAAGATACGAAAATGTCCTAGTCTTGCCGATAAAGAAAAATACCTTTACTCATTTACAGAACATTAAAAAGTCCAATTCTCTTCAGCTAGTACACATATTAGCTAAATACCTATAGATTATTAAGCCGTTTGCAATGGCCTTACATGGTAAACAAGTGAATGAAGTATTGCCATATACAAAGTCCCCTACTGGAGGGCACCTAATTTTCTCTACTGCAGTATAACATAATGAACTGATATCTGTCAATAATGTATAAACAATATTGTACTATAATATGTTATAACAAAACACTTGGATTAAAATTTGTAGATATAAAAACCTATAGTTGTTTTCATATAGCATTTTTTTGGCCGATTGTATCATAATAAAGAGTTTTGTGTGGACTTATATAGAATTTTTTTTTTTACTATTAATAACTTATAAGTTATTAATAGTAAAAAAAAAAATTCTATATAAGTCCACACAAAACTCTTTACCAGGTAGAGATAGGTCAAAATACACCTAAAAATTGGATGTAACACGCATGTTGTACCACAGAAAACTGGTCTCAATTTTTCCCTACGGCCTGTAATAAATAAGTTACAATATAAGCTATTTATAGTAAAAACAAAGGGACATAATTCTAAAAACAAGACTGCCTCATGGTTGTGAACATTTGTGCCAAGTTACATCAAAATCCCTCCATGCATAAAGAAGAAATGCTCCGGACAAAGTCATTCTTGAATTTGGCATTTGACCTCTAAGTGTGACCTTGACCTTAGACCTAGGGATCTGGTTCTTGCGCACAACAATCCATCTCATGGTAGTGAACATTTATGCCAAGTTACATCAAAATCCCTCCATGCATGAAGAAGAAGTGTTCTAGACAAAGTCATTCTTGTATCTGACCTTTGGCCTCTATGTGTGACCTTGACCTTCGACCTAGGGACCAGGTTCTTGCGCATGACAGTCCGTCTCATACCGGTAAACATTTGTGCCATGTAATATTCAAATCCTGTTTTGCATGACAAAGTTATACACTGGACAGGAAAAATGTCCCATTGACCTTTGATCTCGAAGTGTGACCCTGACCTTTAAGCTAGGGTTCTGGATGTTGCGCATGACACGTCATCTTATCATGGGGAATATTTATGCCAAGTTATATCAAAATCCCTTGATGGATGGCAGAGTTCTGGACCGGACAGGAAAAAAAACCTGTTGACCTTTGATCTCCAATTGATCGCATGTACTGACATGCTGCCTTTTGACTGAGGCCCGATAGAGGTAGCCGAATTCAGAGCTCTGTGTATAGATCTACTTACCGACAAGACATTCTGTAGATCTAATTTGTCTAAATGTGCATGAATAAGTTTGCTGTAGTACACTCACTTATGATCCCAAATTGCTTCTGGCTTCGAACAAACACAAATTTTGAGACAAAGGTAGATCTAGACTGTCTACCCCAAACTATTTAGAAAATAAAGCTAGCGACAGGAGTTGTAATTCTATTCCCCATGAGTAGTGTAGCAAAACAGATGTATTAAAGACATTAATACACGCTAGAGCCTGACCGGGAGGTGATAATCGGTCCGGAATTCATAATGGCCCGAGGGCTAAAGCCCTCGGGCCATTATTCATTTTCTGGGCCGATTATCACCTCCCGGTCCGGCTCTGTTGTGTATTAACCTCTAATTATCATAAGATCGAGACATACATAACGTTATTAAACCGGAACTCATGTTGTTGCATATGAAAATATATCCGCCTCTCGACTAACTGTTTTTGCGGTAAGTCGGCAGAGCCTCGATACCGCTTAAACAGTTACCTTTGAGCCGGATATTCCCATCTGCATCAAGAACTATGAAAGATTCTTATAATAAACATTATAACGTCACTTGAATTTGAAACGTTTTCTCTGAAATGTAGACATGCAGTAATGTGATCTTACAGGGTCAGTTTTGCAATTCTGTTTTACACAAAACGATTTTGAGTCAAATTGTACTTCTAGTATCCTAGATGGCACTACATTTTGTATTAATAAAAAGGAAGTATGAACAGGTTACAAGTAAGTTTTGCTGGCGTACAAGTGAATCGGGACTAGGTAATTGGTTATTTATTCGATATTCAAAAATGTTTCCTGTCTCACAATTGTGAGTAGCATGGCATTATTATGGAAAAAGTATGTTTGGCTAGATAACACTGATGATAGAAGTATAGTGGACGCAACTTGACCCCGATGGTTGACCTTTGCATTATAATACAAAATGAGGCACAACCTATTATTGAAAAGGAGTGTACGTAAAACACGAGCTGCACGAGAAAAAGGAAATATAAATTTGTGTAAATATAAATTAGTGTATTGGAACGTTTTAACTTGTCAAATGAAAATATATATACTTTGATACTGCACTATATACAAATTAATTCCATATAAATATACACGGATACCCTAAGCACCCTTGATTTCTACAATGAAATAATCGATATGAATAATCAGCCTAAGGTCAACCATCGCGGTCAAGTTGCGACTATATACGTTTAGCAAAGGTATAAGCGTAATTTTACACGCGAAGCGGGAATAGGTAACCAGCTACTGATTCGACAAACATACTCCGCGAATCGGAAATAAGGAATAGGTTCCTCCGATTGCTGGTGGAACAGTACCAGTATAAGTGATTCTAAAAGTAGTCCAAGCTCTAAACTACTGGCTCCCTTCTGAACAAATTTGTCAGAGAAAAAGACCATTTACAGAGCAAACTGCGACCGATTTTCGAAAAATGACATAATACCATAGCTTCTGCAAATGATATGATAGCCGGAGTTCAAATGCATGAGCAAACATATAAAGGAAATGGGGAATATTAAACTTTAGTCAAACAACTAACCTTTTCCTACATGTAGTTTACATAATTACCTTGTTTTCCTTCAACGTAGTGTAACTGTTTCTGCTGATTTTGACGTATTGTTTCCAGTTTGTCTACTTTACTCTCCAGTATCGTAAGCCGCTGAAATACAATGACAACGTGGAGAGTTCTAGAACATAAATATGATGTGTTGAGAATACATACTTAATTGTAACTTAACGTGTTTGTAGTGACAAAACTAGTTAAATGGATCAATCGGCAAATTTTGAAAAGTACATTAATATTACAGGCAGTAAAGTTATTACCTGTTTTGTAACCAAATGATCTGATTCAAGCCGACCAACTCTTTCATATAGCGTCTCATTTTGATTGTCTGATTCTCCTAAAGCGTCTCGCAAAACTTTCTTTGTCTCATCACCTACTGCTTCAGTAGCTTCTGCTTGTTTCTTGGCAATTTCGTCTTTCGCACCTTGAATCGTTTGTTTCAGTTCTTCTGCTTTGTTAGTAATATATGTTAGAGCATCTCTGCATACCTCGACCTCGTTGTGTGTAGTAATGATAAAGTTCTCCTGCTTCAACTGTTAGCAGAATTACATTGGTTAATATCGCATGGATGTTTTTATGTTTCTCAAGATTATCAAGAAGAATAGTTGCAATATCGGATTTGTGTAAATTTGAAAGGTATATCAATATGTAACAATTTAAGTTATAAATGTGTCATGTTGCTTAAAAAAGTCAAGATTGTTTTAATGTAATTAATACAGCCGAACCTGATGAAGCTGTTGCCTGTATTAAGTAACCACAGTGTTGTGTGGTCGGCTGCGTTCTTTGTATGTGACCGTTCCTGATTGACTTTGTGTCCTTATAGTTTATTGTCTTAAGTATCTAACTTTCCAAATTATTTCAGTTTCAACATGATCAGCCGCTTGCTTTAAGCAGCCAGCTTGGGTCAATCCTTTTACTGGTTACTTATTACAAGGTTGACTATAAATAAAAGTCGTTTTAACCATTACGTTTTCCTTTGAAGTAATTTTATCATATGACAACAGTTTCAACTTGAGATACATAACGTCATACCTGTTTAAGTTTTAAGACTGCTTCTTGTGCGTCATGCCTTGCTTTCAGTTCCTTTTCATCTTCAAGAATTTCTATGATGTCATCTATACATTCATTCAGCTTGGTGCCTTCCATTTCCATGGTCGGTGAATGGAATAATTCATTTCTTTTTTTGAGAGTCTGAAGAAACAAATAAAGTAATTATGTCTTCTTACTAACGATATACAACAAAACGGACAAAAGCGAGTAGATGTTCAAAGTGATATTGCTTACAAATAAATTAAGCAAACGTTACTAATGATAATACATCGATGACCTTATAATTAAGCTGAGGATGATTCTCGTTATAAAAAAAGAAAAACGTTACAAGAGGTGACCAGGAAAAGGCTATAAAATAAGTCTGTAAAACTAAATCCTTGTCACATCAGGACACACAAAATCACACATACATCAATAATTATGGGTCATTAACCAATCGTAAGTGACCTCCGCTTCAAACATAATCTTAAACCAAAGTAAAGTTATATGGCAAAAAAATGTTCAACTGTTCTGGGTCAATGTGACCTTGACCTTTGACCTACTGACTTCAAAGTCATCTGCTGGTCATGAGCAACATCCCTATTAATTTTCATGATCCTAGGCCCAAGCGTTCTTGAGTTATCACCCAGAAACCGTTTAACTGTTCCGGGTCACTGTGACCTTGACCTTTGACGTAATTATCAATAGCGGTCATCTGCTGGTCATGGCCAACCGCCCTATAAACTTTCATGAACCTAGGTTCAACCTACGGACCAACGGCAGACAGACCGACATCAGCAAAACAATGCAACCCTCCTTCTTGGAAGTGGGGCATGAAAAAGACGAATAACGAATAGGTATAGCCGTGTCCAAGTAAGTAGTCATCAATTATGATCAGACTGGAACATGAACGACAGGCATAAGCTCTATAATGTTCACCAAGCTGTGACACTTTATAATCTGGCTATGAAACTAAAATCATGATCGGACCTACAGGTCGACCTACATGATAAGTCAAGCTATTACACTAAAGTCTGGACTTAGTGTTGTTATATTTTTTGTTCTTTTAGGATGATGGAGTGAACTCAATTATTCTGAAATAGAATTCAACCTAAGTCAGTGCTAGGGAGCATAAGAGCAAGTAGGGTTACGTAAAACTATGACATTAAAGTCTGATTTACCTGTACAATAGTCATTCGTTACGCTGTCAAACGAAAGTTAAACCAGTCTGTGACAATAAAATCATTATAAAACTTTGAAACTAAAAATATTTAGAACTTGACGCAAATGCCGTGATAAAGGTAATCAGTTAGAAGCAAAGAACACAATAAATAATCATGACAGACTCTAACTGAAAATTACAACCCTCGTTTCACTAAGCTTATATTATTATAAATAAGAAATGTGAGTGTACTTCATGAACCTTTTGAAACATGTCGCCCTTATTCATTGAGTCCAACAAGTGTGTCCTGTGATTGATATTGTTGATAAAGACATGAAGTAACCCTGGAGTGTCAATATCGTCTGCCGCAGACTTGTCAGAATATCCCGGTGCATTGATGAAACATTTGGCGATCTCCCAAGGAGCTGAACACCATTTCTGTATATCCGTATTTTTCCAGTATGGTGTAGGCGGTGTCGATCCATGACTTTTCAGAATTTCTTCCATAATTGTGTCACATATTTTATAAGGACATGGCTGCTTTTTGGTAAAGAGACAGTTACAGCTGTTCTGGCCCCATGGGCATTTATTTCTGCCAGTCTGATCTTTCCGACAAGTATGCAATGGTCGCAGGTTTCTGAGATAGCATTGGTTACAAGTACGTCCAGACATGGTGTTGGCAAATTGAAGAATTCTGTTATGTTCTTGATGAACCACATCATCAGCAAATTCTTTGAGACCTGCTTTAAGATATTTATACGCCAAACCGCCTCTCACCCAGTTTCTGTATTTACTTTTCTCTAGCTCTTTTTGATGACTCATATTTCATATATGATCCATGTTATCCAACTTTCGTTTTCGATGAGTTTCTCTAAAACATTAAAGAGATACATTTAACCCTTTATTCCTTTAATGCTTTTAATTTGGTCTTGATTTTTATTCTGCATGTACATAAGTATAACTAAGCGATAAATGCATAACGAATACAGAAAATATCTTGATTTCTATTAAAGAATTAAAAACGAAAGTAGGGCGACTCAACCAAAACAACGCTATTTAAACGTTTAAAAAGGTAATAATGATCAAAATTTATCTATCATAATAATATATAAAACTTAAACTGTTCTATATCCTGTAACCCGCCCGTTTAGCTCAGTACCTAAAGAGAGCGTGGCGAGTTCGATCCCCGGGCTTGGCGTATGTCCTTCGTGACGATTTGATAAAAGGCATTGTGTCTGACATCATTCGTCCTCCACCTCTGGTAATTCATCAGGTCTAGGAAAGTGGTATATTTACAGATTATCTGTAAATTTACAGATAATCTATAATTTTACAGATTTTTCGATCTATAAATTTACAGATCAAATGTTTGAAAACTGCAAAAATCATACTTTGACTCAAAATCGCAGCTTGAAATTAATTGATTTACTTATCGTATGCATAAATAAAGGTCAATTGTAACATTAAGTCATTTCCTTTGACTTTGATTTTTTTGAAAATGCCAAAAATTCAAAGTCAATAAAAGTGGCTGAAACTCATAAATGATGTTAATTTATGCATACTGTAAATAAACCAATTAGTTTCAAGCTGCGGTTTTGGGAATAAATGTAGTTTCATGAATTTTCATACACACAATCTGTAAATTTACAGATCGAAAAATCTGTAAATTTATAGATTATCTGTAAATTTACAGATAATCTGTAAATATACCACTTTCCTAGACCTGTTCATATGGGGAAGTTACTTGCGGAGAACGGGTTTGTACTGGTACAGAATCTAGGAACACTGGTTAGGTTAACTGCCCGTCGATACATGACTGAAATACTGTTGAAAAACGGCGTTAAACCCAAAACAAACAAACAAACTATATCCTGTAACATTTTGGAAAGTCGCCATATTACATGTACATTATTTGAATATACCTGTATAACAGAATACATAAGTACATTTTATTTGAGTATGTATAAATACAAATAAAATTGTCAGTGTAGAAAGTCGTAATCAATTAAATTTACCTCTCCATTTTAGTTACTCCAATAATGGTAACTGACATGCGCACGCCCGGCCATACTCCATTGAAAGGTAGATTATTCACCCGCAACGAATGGAGTAAATATATATGTACAACATATACTTGAGAAGGTTAAAATATATAATAATATATGCCGCGGTGATAGTCTAAATAATGAGATCTTGGGTAGACCGATTTTACATTCTGATATTTTACGTTGCGTTGTCTGCCTGGACCAGACATGGGATGAATTACTTGAGATTGTAATGCATTAAATTACAATTACATTGCCAAAACAGTGCATTGAATTACAATTACACAGATTTCACATTTGTAATGCATTACATTACAATTACTTTGGATATTATAATGCATTAAATTACAATTACATTTTCCCAATTTTGATGATTTAATCACCATGACACATTTATGTACAATACAAAACAGTATACATTATAGTTTCATACAAGCTATTGCATATATACCAGAAATCAACAGTATACAATTAAAGCATGCATTATTTAATAAACGGTCATGTCATGACTTTATATAGTCTGTATTCATCAGAGATACTTATACACTGTTATACAAGTTTGCCATCACATTTCACCATTACACTTCAATATCATAAGAGTTTCAAATGTTTTGTCAGTGAGACGCATTCTGTCTGACTTAAACACTTTCCCAGGAAAGCTAAATAATCTTTCAACAGGTGCTCTGGTTGCAAGTATTGTCAAATATTTGGTGGCCAATTTTTGTCAGATTCATTTTATGGAATATCGAACTGATCAAGGCTGTTCATTTTTGCAAAATGAAGTTTTGGCTCCATTTGAACACAATAATAAACAGGTATTTTTCACCCGGTGGACATGACCAATTATCATTGCCCAGCAAGCATTTGTATACAAAGCTCCATGGTCTGTGGTTAAATGATGTTCTTACAGTGCACAATAGATGGATTAAGATAGACTTAATTGACAGCTTTTGACAACCGTGATTGTCACTTTTACAATTATAAGCAGGTAATAAAGTATTTAAAAATTTTACCCAGCTTAACTGAATAGGCAAATAAGATATTTTCTTATAAAGGATAATGATTTCTTTTTCATATAAAGTTTGTTAAAAATGCAGTATTTCCTGGTATTAATTTGCTTTATGTTTATTATTGTTAATTTGATACATTTCAATATACAACCAACACCAGTCCATTTTTTTACACATACGTTTTTTCTAACTATTTTTACTAATGTAATGTAATGTAATGCATTGTAATGCACTTGCATTACACATATTTTTGAAACTGTAATGCATTAAATTACAATTACATGTAATTCAAAAACGACTGCATTACACATTACATTGAATTACTTACAAAATTGTAATGCATTGCAATGCATTACAATTGCATTTTTGCATTACCCCATGTCTGACCTGGACTAACTGCATTGTTCAATTTTATTGTAAGCAAAGATCGGTAAATATCGTGAGGATCGTCAATTAATACTTGTTAAACAGCGCTTCATTGTCCCCAGATTTCTCCTACTGTTTTTCAACGTAAGCTATGTAATTAGAAATAATGTGCGTTTAGTTGTGAATATTGTTGCATAATGTCAGATTACAAAGCATAACCAGTGGAATAACAAATAATCAGTGTGGGGAATCACGTGACCCAAAATGGTACGGAACACGGAAATCAACATGGCGGATTTTTTTTTTTTTTTTTACAAATTTTCAAAGGTTAGTAAAAACTACAGCATCTATTTTACTCGTATTATAGCGCAGTCTATGCACATTTTAATGCTCTTTCCAGCGATGTATGTGTCTTGTCTACGGTCCTTTTTGTTTCTGAATTACCTTCGAGGTTTTGACCGCACCGGGGATAATTTTCTAAAAAAAAAAAGCGCAATGGTACAATACAGGTAATCACTCTTTGCATATAAAAAAATCTATGTACTTTGCTGCTTTTCGTACTTGTTTCAATCTGTAACTGTTACGTCTTTATCATCTAGTAACCATGCACAGTGTTTCAAGTTTATGATTTTTCGCGAATTCTTGCAAAAATTTGAAAAACTATTGAAATGGTACATGACACGTGGTATGATACGCAACACGTACTTACTGTTGGCAATCTGATAGGCAACACGTGCATGTGTCACCAACGGCGATTTAACTTTCAAGTTTGCGTCATGATTAGTTTATTGAACTATTTCAAACGTGGTTTTCAGTTTTTAAGAGTGTCCGGAAGAACTACAATCATTATTTATGTTGGAATAAGCACGTTAAGACTTCCATGTTTCAAAATAAAATGAAATATTTACTTAATTTCAGAAAGGCGCAGTTGTTTAGTTTTTTAATCTTGTATACTTTTCTTCTACAGAAATGGTAAAACCTAAGACGAAACCGAGTCTGGCACGTAGGAAAAAGAAGTGGACACAGAAGCAAACAAGAATATTAATATTAAAGTAACTTTCCAATTGCCGCAACCCGCAAGAAATCACCTGCGAGAAAACATAAAAAAAGACTGTTTACTATTCACTACGTCTAACTCCCCTCTGTACAACATGTCATCAGCAAATAAAAGAATAAATTCATTTAAGTCACCTGTCATTTCCAAAAAAAAAACAAACTCACAATAACGCCCGATTAATGTTCAAGTCTTCAAGATCACCTTTTGGACTTGTAGAGGAAACCGTCATATTAACACGTTGATGTGAATGCTGAAAGCAACACCAAAGCAATTAATGAAATTTATAGTCAGAAGTTTTGTCTGTATTATCAAAGGAAGATGGACTTGATGAAGTTATTATCAAATTTCTAAAATTGGTAAAAGAAATAAAATTCTTATTGAGCAAAATAGCCTTTCTTTTGTGGATGAAGTTCGGGTGCAGAAATACAAATCAAATGAGGTACTCGGAATAAAGTAAGATGTTTTGAAAACTTGGCTGGAGAATATTTTGAGGATGGTGAGCGGATACAAAAATAGGGAAGAGATCGCATTGTGAATGTTAGATCCAGGGCTGACATCACCCCAAACATCTTTGATAAACTTCGCCGTACCAGATTTGCTATTGTTATGAGCACATAACAAGTTTTACAAAGCGGACTTTTTTTTATGAAAATTAAGTCACGCATCGTGCTAAAATCATCTAAAGTTTGAACTAATTATTGAACTCTAAATAAATGTTACCATATATACTTTTCTGTCGCATATTAGTCGATAGTTTCTTCGTTAAAACATTTAAAAGAAAACGTTTTTTTATGTTTTGCAGTATCATGGTAAAATACTGTACTACATTTTATATATGGGTCTGGAAAAAATTATCCCCTTTGGCCCTGAACAGTATCTTTTGACATTATGGTACATCCCGATACTCAAAACAATCATACAAAATATTAAGTCTTCATCGCGTCACGATTTAAAAGTTCACCCACCCCACTATTGGCTTAAATATAACTTATATATGGTGTGTGCGAACTGGGTGAACATATATATTTTGTACGATTGTTTTGTGTCTCAGGATGTACAGTACTGTATATGGGCGTAGCTACTATGGGGGCCTGGCCAAGGAGGTTTGTTTACCAGACCACATGTGCCTGTGGGATATTTTTGGAGTGAATAGATCGTCTTGGTATATCGGTAATTTAATGACTTTTTAATTGTTTCATAAATACTCTACTCGCGATTTTACGGATTTTATGTTATTATTTTTATTGTACAATGTGCTATTGGCATTTTCAGACGTTTGTTCTTTACGTTTTTATGTGTATCACCATTTTTACATTGTTTCTAGTCTCAATTTTGTTTATTCAGGTACTTTCAATTTGCTAAAGTATCATCTGTCAGTGATTAAGTGTGATTGAACAATGTGTTTACATAGATATTTAATATTTACGTACAAAAGATGAACAATTAATAAATAATTATGATAATTTAAACTGATTTTGTTTTTGTTGGCTATATTGTCCATTGAAACAGTATTCCGGATACGTAGAGGCGGATAGAGGCCTTGGAAGAATCAACTACATAGTTTTCTTATATAAAGAGGCTGGTATTAGCTACACCCTCTATCATTTCAATTTCACAGTGATTAGAAACTTGGGTAATAGTTCGGTTACTTCTTTATTGCAATTAAATACACAATTGAACAAAACTATGTCACAAAAACATGTGCAAAAATCCATATTGATCGGAAAACAAAAATACTATCAAAGCCATTAGTTAAGCTCATTTGCATTATCTGTGAAAACAAAATGAAAGAAGAACATTGTCAAAAGAAATTTATATTTCTCATTGAGTATTTAAAACATATTTCTTTTCTTATTTAGAATGTCTATTTATATCACATAATGTCCTTTTCCATTTAGCCCCATGATCTTAATTACATTGGTTGCGCATTTTTTACTGAATACACCAAATTTTCCTTTCCATTCACTATTTAAAAACATTTCTTTTCTCGTGTATTATGCACTTCTCAGTCCAGTATAATCCTCTTCGTCGGTAGCATTTTAGATTCATTCATCCTTATACCCAGAACTCCTTTCTGAACTGCGTTCCTTGATGTACTTTGTCCACTTTTTCCTACAAGTCAGACTCGGTTTCTTCTTAGGTTTTGCCATTTCTGTAGAAGAATAGTAAACAGGATTAAAAAAACTAACTGCAGCATTCTGAAATAAAGTTAATATTTTATGTAATTTTGAAACATGAAAGTCTTAGCGTGCTAAGCTCTTTAAATATATATAATGTTTGCAGTGTTTCCGAACAATCTTAAAAACTGAAAACTTCGTTTGAAATAATTCAGTAAATTAATTATGACGCAAACTCGAAGTAAAATCGCCGTTGGTGACACATGCATGTGTTGCGTATCAGACTGCCAACAGTTTGTGTTGCGTATCATAGCACGTGTAACGTACCATTTCAATAGTTTTTCATTTTTGCAAGAATTCGCGAAAAGTCATAAACAAACACTGTGCATGGTTACTATATGATAAAGACCTAATAGTTACAGATTGAAACAAGTATAAAAAGCAGCAAATTACATAGATTTTTATGTATGCAGTATCGTACCATTTCGTTTTTATTCTTCGAATAGTCGAGCTATTCTACTCACCCTGGCGTTTGCGTCGGCGTCACACCTTGGTTAAGTTTTTACATGCAAGTACATACAGATACCGTTTAAAGGCATATAGCTTCGAAACTTATTTGTTCTTTTTCTAGGTCAATTACCAACCTCACTGGGTCAAGTTCCATAACTCTGACATGTATTTTGAGCAAATTATGCCTCCTTTTGGATTTTGAATTCTGGTTAAAGTTTTACATGCAAGTTACTATCTCCAAAACTAATGCAGATATTGAATTGAAAATACACATGTGTCTTCGGGGTTATAAAACTAGTTGATAGCACCAAGTCCCATAACTCTGACCTTCATTTTGGCCAAATTATGACCCCTTTTGGACTTAGAAAATTCTGGTTAAAGTTTTGCGTGCAAGAACATACAGTTATTACTAAAAGGCATATAGATTTGAAACTTATTTTTTCTTTTTCTAGATAAATTACAAACCTCACTGGGTCAGGTTCCATAACTCTGACATATATTTTGTGCTAACAATGCCCCCTTTTGGACTTAGAAAATTCTGAATAACACTTAATAATTCGCAACGTACTATCCTATTACATTACTGTATGGAATTAAACATTTAAATCTTTGAAGATAAGTCATATGTATATATATAATTCATCTGGAACAACTGATACTAATTCATTAATTAAGAATAGTAACACCGTTTTCTGTCATACATTATTCTAGGAGAAGTGTTTGAGAAAAGTAATGAAAACTGATGAAAGCTAGGCGCCTTGTACGGGCAGGAGAGCCTTCGACGCACTTTGTTTCATGAACATCTGTCAAGTAGTAAGGAAAATACACGCAAAATGTTACCTGAATTGGGACGTTTTTATTCAAAAGTGGGTTGGCCACCTTCAATCAATATCCAGGGACTTAAGGAAATTAATACTATAAGCACTAAAATGATATAGTTATTTCCCTTGAAAAATGTGATAGAGGAAGTTACAGTTTTCAGGTCAGTAACTTCCATTAGTTCATATCTAAAAACAGAACATAGTTTTATTTGGGCCATAGCTGCCTTTTGTTACTGGAAACTGTTTAAATTAAGTAATGTATAAAATTCAGCTTATTTACTTACAACTGGAATATAAATAAAATCCATTTAATATTAATCTTGCTACGTGTTGAGTTACTTGTAGGTAATATGGCAACTTTCCATGGAAACATCAGCTTAATGCCTTGAGCTTGAATACCATTCGGCTACTGTTCAAACCCAGCAGTGAGGGACAGCACTGTCTAAAATGAAATCAGTGGAGCTTATTCACACTTGACTAGTTTAAAAATGTTCACCTTTCAGTGAATATCTTTATAATACAGTACCACTTTTTGGAAAAAATAAGACATTTTGTGTTCGTAACACATATTCACTTCATGGCAATTAAGTATGAATTGCACGAACCAGTTTGAAACAGTCAGTGTACAAGACGTTTATAAGCGCCAACGACACGGTATATTCATCACGGCGGAGGAAGTGTCACACGAAGGACGGAGTTCTTCTGATATCCTGTCATGTTTTCTTCTGATAACTGTTACGGAGTTCCTGGCAAACGTTACATAGTTCTTCTGATATCTGTATGACAAAACAAGGAATCGGTCGACAAAGCGGTAATTATTTATTTTTAAAAAGAGAGAATGGGGTGTAAAACTAAAGTTTAGTTGGAAATATTGTAAAGTAAGTAGATTCTTCACTTTCTTACAATAGAATTCACAATGTAATTTCCAAGCCAATCAAATGAAAATAAGAATATATTTCTGTAACTGTCTGACACTGTACATCATTTGTGTGCAATTTGTATTTCAAACACTCAACATAGTTAGCTTGATCATCATTATGAGCGTACAAATACAATACTAAAAAGTTATCATTGGAACTCAAAAACACACATACCGTACATTATATAACCACAATACTGTGCCTTGGATAAATATCTTACGTTAGAACATGATTAACACCCTATCTAGATAATAAAATTAGCTAGAAAGTATTTAAACATAGTTCAAAAAACACCCTGGCAGTAACAAAAGTTATTATAAGAACTCTGTGACATCTTCAGAGTTATCACCTGAACTCCGTAACATTTGAAAAATCGGGCATAAAATTGTTAGATAGTGGTCTATGTTTGCAACTTTGCATTAAAATTAGGCTATTGCGTGTGGTGAGGATGAGGAACGTGAATGAGTATATTGTTATGCAGGCCCGGTGCCAGAAATTTTTGACTGGGGGTGCACCAGTCTAGAACGAAGACGTCACCGCCGAGGCGCATAGCGAGGAATTGGAGGAGGTGCCTTTGCCCGTGGTAGGGGTGGGGGTTGGGGGGACTTCCCCTGGAATTGTTTTTTGAAATACATGTATGAAATGGTGTCCTCTGGTGCATTTATTGGTGGGTGTACTCCCCTCATTTTAGGGGAGTCAGGAGGCTCTCTCCATGGAAAGTTTTTAAATACAGACATGAAATGGTGGCCTCTGGTGCATTTTTAGGTCTAAATTTTGAGAAAAGGGAGTGGTTACTCCCCTCTTGATTGGGGTGTAAAGGGGCTCTCCCCCTGGAAAATTTGGAAATACAGGTATGAAATGGTAGCCTCGGGTGCACTGTTAGATCTAATTTTTGAGGAAATGCAGGGGTTACTGCCCTCTTGATGGGCTCTCCCTCTGGAAAATTTAAAAAAAACAGATATGAAATGGTGGCCTGTGGTGCGTTTCTGGGTCTAAATTTTGAGAAAAAATTATTCCTTTGCCAAAAATAGTTGATTAGTATAAGTCACTTCTCAGCCAACTGTGGGGTGATATCCGGGCCTGTTATGTATGAATAAGCAAACGATTTCGATATTTTACTTAAAATGTCTCGATTTCAAAGAAGTGGCGCTGATTAGTAGACTAAACATTTTCTTCTGGCGCATAGCACAAAACATTCGGCAACCTTGATCATCAAACTTTAGTTTTATACCCCATTCTCTCTTTTTAAAAATAAATAATTACCATTTTGTCAACCGATTCCTTGTTTTGTCATACAGATATCAGAAGAACTCTGCAACGTTTTCCAGGAACTCCATAACAGTTATCAGAAGAAAACATGACAGGTTATCAGAAGAACTCCGTCCATCGTGGACGGATAGCTCAGTGGTTTGCACACTGGCCTTCCAATCCTGAGGTCGGGGTTCGATCCCTGGCAGCTACTCGGGAATTTTCAGAAACGCTTTTCAGTGTTTCCCACCCAACTAGAGGTGTACTGGTCAGGAACCCAGGCAATCCTTGCGTGTATCAGTGCTATACACTGGGCACGTTAAAGAACCAGGCTGTCTATTCGAAACGAGCTAGGCTAAGTTAGCCGGATAAGCCTGTATCTGATTTCTGATCTCTCTGTCGTGGGGGCTTTGTCTCACTCTGTCCCTCTGGTCAGATCGCTCTGTGTTTGTACTCGTAGAGGATGAATTATTCGCCCTGTGTGGCTGCATTTGAACTATGGAAAGCGCCTGGTAAAAAATAATGTACAACGCCAGTGAATATACTAAATGAATGTGTAAAATTAGGCGTTTAATCAAATAAAGCATTTTCAGTTTCAGTTTCATCGTGTAACACTTCCTCCGCCGTGTTTATACACTTTTTGTTAAAATCTACAGGCTGCCTGAAGTGATACCCAGTTTTATTCAAATGGGGCCACTTATCTTAACCGCTAGAGCTAAAAGTAAAAGGCAATTTAAACAACTTTTTCTCAAGAACCAAATAATGGATCATGTATGTCCTCTCTCAAATCAGCTGAAATGGTTGCGTTTTGTCCCTTTAAGGACATGCATGAACTTAGCCAGAGCAGCCAGAACTAACCCTAACCCTTACTCTAACCCCTTACCATTCTGACTACTCTAAACCCTTCTGGCTATTCTGGCAGAAAGGGTTCGGGATTGGGATTAGGGTTAGTTCTGGCTACTCTTGCTGCTCTTCGTAAGTTCATGCACGTTCTTTAAGATGCTACTATGGCACTAAGAATAATACCTTTCTTCTCTTGAACCATTTAATAGACACCAAAGCTGGTATGTAGCATCCGTGTAAGGTCCTCTCTCAAGTTTGGTCAAATGGCTCTAATAGCTTAGCCAGTTTTAGAGGCTGCCACAGCAGAAAACAGAAACTGGAACTGCTTAATTGATGTTCACAAAACCTGCTCAGAATTAAGTAAGGTCTTACGGTCGAGGTCCGCACGGTCCTCCATTTTGGACCTATTGTTGACTATAAGCATGCTATTTAGATTAGATTATTACTTTTTATATCTGTTTTATATTTTAGCAAACTGTATGCATTTTGGATTATTTTAAATACTATGAAATTATTAATATTTTTTTGACAGAAATGTTTCTTTTTAGTTTTCAAGGTTGTATCAATCTGCAGAATTTAATCCCAGTAAACAAGTATAGAATTCCCATTTTTGTATTTTAAATATTAAAGATCCATTAGTTCTTGTCTCTTTTAAACTGATGGTTTTGTATCTTTAATATTAGGAATTATAGACAGTTTTGCCAAAACCACAAAATGTTATGTCAAAGAAATTAGACGATGATACTGTAGATAGTGAACAAAAAGAAAATAAACAATTATTTCATGTTTAAAATCATATTTCAGGATGTTTCATCCACCAGATAACTATCCCAATGTATCCATGAAACTGTCTGAGGTCCTGCACGATATTGGGGTCAATGAAGACATGGTGCTAAAGACTAGGAGAGCTGAATTACTGCAAGAAACGATAACAACAATCTCTAAAAGAGATAGTGAAAGTTGTATTCACATATTTGGAGGCAGTAGGTCAGAAGGTACAACAACAGAAGGCCTTAAGTCAGACTTTGACATACTGACTTGTCTGGACGATGTTATAGTAATACAGGATGGGTCTGAATACTGCAATGATAAAGGTAACTTTCTGATGATTCAGAATGAAACAACACCACCTGGCTATTGTCTATTACAGTCGCTTATGCCCAGTACATATGAAGATGGTAACCATTATGTGAAAGACACAAATGAAAGGATATTGCTTAAGAATACAGTAATATCTGCCTTTATGCCTGAAGGTTGTCATAGACAAGGACCAGCAAGCACATTTATAGCATAACATGGTGTTGTTGATAATGACATGGTAACAGCACTACCTTGTAAATCATGGCCACATTCACTTGGACATTTGTTTGACAAGCAACAAAATTCATGGCTAACACTAGAGACAAAGACATATGCAAAAACTACAAAGTGTTTTGTTGTTGGTGTTGGTAGTAAAGTCAGTGAAAATGCAGACTTTGAATGGAGGATTTCTACCTCATTGGCTGAACGGTGCTTGATGTTCAATTTAAATATTACTCAAATAAGATGTTATATCTTAATGAAAATGATCTTAAAAAGATACATTAATCTTGACAATGAAAGTTATATTTCAAGTTTCATGTGTAAAACTGTTTTGTTTCACTGTATAGCAAGTAAACCTTCAAATATATGGAAGGAGTGTAACTTGATCAACTGTTTATGTTACTGCATATATACACTGAACCAGTGTGTATTATGTGGAAACTGTCCACATTTCATTGTTCATGGAAATAATGTGATGGCAGGAAAATTTTCTGCTAAAGTAAGACATGAATTACTCGAAAGGATGTCAAATTTGATACCATGTGATGAAATTTTACTGTCTCAAATTCAATGTGATGATCTTGGTTTACGACTCCAGATCAAACTTAATGAATTTAGTGTTGGACATCATGAATTCTATAATCCAGAGGACTACACTAATCTTATAACAGCTAAATTATTTATGTGCATTCCTGAAAATATATCAGGTAGTCATAATTCACAAATGCATAGCACAAAAGATGAAAGTTTTGAAACTTTGTTACAGATAGTGCTAAATTTTACAAGGTACTACAGAGATGGTAACATATTAGAAAAGACAGCATGCAGACT
The DNA here is from genome assembly GCF_021730395.1 of Mercenaria mercenaria. NCBI lineage: Eukaryota > Metazoa > Mollusca > Bivalvia > Venerida > Veneridae > Mercenaria > Mercenaria mercenaria. Next base: position 65,742,631 of record NC_069366.1, read on the forward strand.
TCTAGCACCTTTATATTGTACATCAATAGGATCTCTGATAGCCTCAGAGAACATTCAAATTAACAACACAGTTTCTCCTCAAGCACTTGCCTGGCTTGAAGCAGGACAGGACTCAGATGTTGCTTCAAGCAGACTAAAGCTAGCATCTATAATGTATTGTACTGGAGATATGGAAACAACTGCTTGCATTCTTAATGATGTAGAAGAACAATATAACACTGAAGTTACTGAGCCTGTATGTGGTTGCTACAGCTCAGCAAAACCTTATATAAAGATAGGATTCTGCCAACTTTCCTGTCTATATGGTGAAGAGAGAGTCAAGGACATTGTTGCATTATGTGTAAGATTTTACCCTTGGGAAATAAACTGTGTACCACATGAACTTCAGTATGAACTGTTTAGATCAACACAAGAGGACCTTGAACACAGAAGTATAAATGACCTTTGGATGGACTGTGCTGTAGTAGATTCCCTTCCGTACCTTTATTTTCTACAATACAAGACATATGGCAACCTGCAGAGACCTGTGGAACAGCAGCAGGCACTGACCAAGCTTATGTGGGTCAATGAAACAGAGCCAAACTTCAGACACAGAGAAACAGCACTGAATTTACTAGGACAATGTATGGAACAAGAGAACCGACCTATTGATGCTCTACAGTATTACATGTTATCTCTACGCCACAGGGAAAGAAATAATGCAGCAAAAATTCATATCTGCAGATGTTTAGCTAATACAATTTCATAAAGATTACTAAAAAGGGCAGCAATGTTGAGCACCATCTTTGTTGATACACCATGTAAATGACTCAAACATTTCTACCAGTTAAAAAATAAGCTCCAAATAAGTTACAACAAAGACATGATTTGACATGACCTTTGACCCTGTAGTGTAATCTTGACCTTTGTCCTATGGAAATTTTCTGTTTCATTGAAGAAAATATTGCTGCTTAAATATTTTTCTGTTTCATTGAAGAAAATATTGCTGCTAAAAAAAAAGGTTGCTCAATGTACATGTATACATCAAGCTTATGGCCAAGACAATATTTCATATGACCTTTGATCTCCCAGTATGACCTTTACCTTTGAGATAGGGATTTAAGGATTGCACTTGATAACTGAGGAAAATATTTCTTCCAAATAACAAGAGGACCATGATGGTCCTGAATCGCTCACCTCTTCCCACATGACCCAGTTTTGAGTATGACGTCGTTTTTTCTATTATTTGACATAGTGACCTGGTTTTTGAGCTCATGTGACCCAGTTTTGAACTTGACCTAGATATTATCAAGATATAAATTCTGACCAATTTTCAAGAAGATCCATTCAAAAATATGGTCTCTAGAGAGGTCACAAGGTTTTTCTATTATTTGACCTATTGACCTAGTTTTCAAAGGTACGTGACCCTGTTTTGAATTTTACCTAGATATCATCAAGGTGAACATTCTCACTAATTTTCATGAAGATCTCATGAAAAATATGGCCTCTAGAGAGGTCACAAGGTTTTTCTATTTTTATACCTACTGGCCTAGTTTTTTAAGGCACGTGACCCAGTTTCAAACTTGACCTAGATATTATCAAGGTGAACATTCTGACCAATTTTTATGGAGATCCATTCACAATTATGGCCTCTAGAGAGGTCACAAGGTTTTTCTATTTTTAGACCTACTGACCTAGTTTTTGACCGTACATGACCCTGTTTCGAACTTGACCTAGATATCATCAAGATGAACATTCAGACCAACTGTCATACAGATCCCATGAAAAATATGGCCTTTAGAGAGGTCACCAGGTTTTTCTATTATTTGACCTACAGACCTAGTTTTTGAAGGCACATGACCCACTTTCGAAACTGACCTAGATATCATCAAGATGAACGTTCAGACCAACTTTCATACAGATCGCATGAAAAATATGGCCTCTAGAGAGGTCACAAGGTTTTTCTATTATTTGACCTACTGACCTAGTTTTTGAAGGCAAGTGACCCACTTTCAAACTTGTCCTAGATATCATCAAGATGGACATTCTGACCAATTTTCATGAAGATCTCATGAAATATATGGCCTCTAGAGAGGTCACAAAGTTTTTCTATTTTTAGACCTACTGACCTAGTTTTTGACCGCACGTGACCCAGTTTCAAACTTGACCTAGATATCATCAAGATGAACATTCAGACCAACTTTCATACAGATCACATGAAAAGTGTGGCCTTTAGAGAGGTCACAAGGTTTTTCTATTATTTGACCTACTGACCTAGTTTTTGATGTCACGTGACCCAATTTCGAACTTGACCTAGATATCATCAAGGTGAACGTTCTGACCAATTTTCATGAAGATCTTATGAAATATATGGCCTCTAGAGAGGTCACAAGGTTTTTCTATTTTTAGACCTACTGACCTAGTTTTTGACCGCATGTGACCCAGTTTCGAACTTGACCTAGATATCATCAAGGTGAACATTCTGACCACATTTCATGAAGATCTTGTGAAATATATGGCCTCTAGAGAGGTCACAAGGTTTTTCTATTTTTAGACCTACTGACCTAGTTTTTGAAGGCACGTGACCCAGTTTCGAACTTGACCTAGATATCATCAAGATAAACATTCTAACCAACTTTCATAAAGATCCCATGAAAAATGTGACCTCTAGAGTGGTCACAAGCAAAAGTTTACGGACGCACGGACGGACGGACGGACGACAGACACCGCGCGATCACAAAAGCTCACCTTGTCACTTTGTGACAGGTGAGCTAAAAACAACCTTAATTGTGATCTTGACTTTTGAGATAGGGGTCTAAGAACAACACTTTCTGAAAAAAATACAGTAGCCATCCTTCTACCCTGTTTTGTGTAATAGGTGATCAAGAAGGGGGAAATGTTTTTAACAAGAGGACCATGATGGTCCTAAATCGCTCACCTATCTCCACATGACCCAGTGTTCAACTGAGTATGACATCGTTATTTCTATTATTTGACATAGTGACCTAGTTTTTGAGCACATGTGACCTAGATATCATCAAGATAAAAAATTCTGACCAATTTTCATGAAGATCCATTGAAAAATATGGCCTTTAGAGAGGTCACAAGGTTTTTCTATTATTTGACCTAATGACCTAGTTTTTGAAGGCACGTGACCCACTTTTAAACTTGACCTAGATATCATCAAGGTGAACATTCCCACCAATTTTCATGAAGATCTCGTGAAAAATATGGCCTCTAGAGAGGTCACAAGGTTTTACTATTTTTCGACCTACTGACCTAGTTTTTGACCGAACATGACCCAGTTACGAACCTGACCTAGATATCATCAAGCTGAACATTCTCACCAATTTTCATGAAGATCCATTGAGAAATATGGCCTCTAGAGAGGTCACAAGGTTTTTTCTATTTTTAGACCTACTGACCTAGTTTTTGACCCCACGCGTCCCAGTTTCGAATCTGACTTAGATATCATCAAGATGAACATTCTGACCAATATTCATGAAGATCTCATGAAAAATATGGCCTCTAGAGAGGTCACAAGGTTTTTCTATTTTTAGACCTACTGACCTAGTTTTTGACCCCACGTGACTCAGTTTCGAACTTGGCCTAGATATCATCAAGGTGAACATTCTGACCAATTTTCATGAAGATCTTGTGAAATATATGGCCTCTAGAGAGGTCACAAGGTTTTTCTATTTTTAGACCTACTGACCTAGTTTTTGATGGCACGTGACCCAGTTTCGAACTTGACCTAGATATCATCAAGATGAACATTCTGACCAACTTTCATAAAGATCTCATGAAAAATGTGACCTCTAGAGTGGTCACAAGCAAAAGTTTACGGACGCACGGACGGACGACGGACACCGCGCAATCACAAAAGCTCACCTTGTCACTTTGTGACAGGTGAGCTAAAAAATCAACCATATGCATATTCGTATGAGAATGAAGAATTATTGTGTTCTATGTGTATGTAATGGTTTATACGCACTAAAGTTCCTGAACTATTCTTTACCACACTTGTAAAGTTTTAATAAATTAAATTCCTTGGCAAAGTTTTAAGTAAATTTACTAAATGCAGACAGAAGATTTATGGTGCTTTCTTGTATATTTCACTTCTCTCAATGGCCGCTGTCATTGTAAAAAGTTTTCACAAAAACCCTGAAATGGTTTTGCTATGCGCTGAACAAGTTGTATATGAACAAGAGGGCCATGATGGCCCTATATCGCTCACCTGTTATCATTGCACTTGAGGACAAGAAGGTCCTCAGAAAAAATATCTAAGTCCAAAGGACAGGAACAACAAAGCGAAGAAATTTAAACAAAAAGATAAAAAATTCTTACAAGGTATAGATATGTCAAAATACACCTAAAAATTGGAGGTACCATCGATGTACCACAGAAAAGTGGTTTCGGTTTTTCCCTATGGCCAATAATAAACAAGAGGACCATGATGGTCCTGAATCGCTCACCTCTTCCCACATGACCCAGTTTTGAGTATGACGTCGTTTTTTCTATTATTTGACATAGTGACCTAGTTTTTGAGCTCATGTGACCCAGTTTTGAACTTGACCTAGATATTATCAAGATAAAAGTTCTGACCAATTTTCATGATGACCTATTGAAAAATATGGTCTCTAGAGAGGTCACAAGGTTTTTCTATTATTTGACCTATTGACCTAGATTTTGAAGGTACGTGACCCTGTTTTGAATTTTACCTAGATATCATCAAGGTGAACATTCTCACTAATTTTCATGAAGATCTCGTGAAAAATATGGCCTCTAGAGAGGTCACAAGTTTTTCTATTTTTATACCTACTGGCCTAGTTTTTGACCGCACGTGACCCAGTTTCGAAACTGACCTAGATATCATCAATGATGAACATTCAGATCAATTTTCATGAAGATCCATTGAAAAATATGGCCTCTAGAGAGGTCAAAAGATTTTAATAGTCTTAGACCTACTGACCTAGTTTTTGACCGCAGTTGACCCAGTTTCAACCTTGACCTAGATATCATCAAGATGAACATTCAGACCAACTTTCATACAGATCCCATGAAAAGTATGGCCTCTAGAGAGGTCACAAGGTTTTTTTATTATTTGACCTACTGACCTAGATTTTTATGGCACGTGACCCAGTTTCAAATTTGATTTATATATCATCAAGGTGAACATTCTGACCAATTTTCATGAAGATCCATTCAAGGGTATGGCCTCTAGAGAGGTCACAAGGTTTTTCTATTTCAAGACCTACTGACCTAGTTTTTGATCGCAGTTGACCCAGTTTCAAACTTGACCTATATATCATCAAGATAAACATTCAGATAAACTTTCATACAGATCCCATGAAAAATATGGCCTCTAGAGAGGTCACAACGTTTTTTCATTATTTGACCTACTGACCTTCTTTTTGATGGCACGTGACCCACTTTCGAACTTGACCTAGATATCATCAAGATGAACATTCTGACCAATTTTTATGGAGATCCATTCACAAGTATGGCCTCTAGAGAGGTCACAAGGTTTTTCTATTTTTAGACCTACTGACCTAGTTTTTGACCGCACATGACCCTGTTTCAAACTTGACCTAGACATCATCAAGATGAACATTCAGACCAACTTTCATACAGATCCCATGTAAAATATGGCCTCTAGAGAGGTCACAATGTTTTTCTATTATTTGACCAACTTACCTAGTTTTTGATGGCACGTAACCCACTTTCGAACTTGACCTAGATATCATCAAGATGAACATTCTGACTAATTTTCATGAAGATCTCATGAAATATATGGCCTCTAGAGAGGTCACAAGGTTTTTCTATTTTTAGACCTACTGACCTAGTTTTTGACCGCATGTGACCCAGTTTCGAACCTGACCTAGATATCATCAAGGTGAACGTTCTGACTAATTTTCATGAAGATTTTGTGAAATTTATGGCCTCTAGAGAGGTCACAAGGTTTTTCTATTTTTAGACCTACTGACATAATTTTTGACGGTACGTGACCCAGTTTTGAACTTGACCTAGATATCATCAAGGTGAACATTCTGACCAATTTTCATGAAGATCTCATGAAAAATATGGCCTCTAGAGAGGTCACAAGGTTTTTCTATTTTTATACCTACTGACCTAGTTTTTGACGGTACGTGACCCAGTTTCGAACCTGACCTAGATATCATCAAGATGAACCTTCTGACCAACTTTCATAAAGATCCCACAAAAAATGTGACCTCTAGAGTGGTCACAAGCAAAGGTTTACGGACGCACGGATGGACAACGGACACCGCGTGATCACAAAAGCTCACCTTGTCACTCTGTGACAGGTGAGCTAAAAATAAATATTGTAAGTGAACAAAAGAAAGATCTGCCAAATAAATCTGTTGACATAAATGAAATTTCAGATCAGTATCTTCATTAGTTATGGAGATATACCAATTTTAATTTGAAATAAAGGGAGGTAACTTGCCATAAAATCAGTTCATAGTTATCTACCCTGATTGCCTCAGTCTAACTAATAACAATAATGAAATTTCAAATAAGTCCTATAAGTACTTACTGATATAAATCCATTTTGATTATAATCAGGGGAGGTAATCAGATATAAAATAACTCTGGAACCTACATTTGTATCTGATTTGTCATGGAATCCAAGATTTATTGTTGCTGAAGATATTTTGGAAGTTTGTATCAAATAAAACCATAAATGAAGTCTCTGTATGGCTGCAAAAGCCAAAATAGCCAATTTTGGACCTTTAAGGGGCCATAACTCTGGAACCCATGATGGAATCTGGCCAGTTGAAGAAAGGAACCAAGATCTTGTGGTGATACAAGTTGCGTGCAACTTTGGTTAAAATCAAATCATAAATGAAGCTGCTATTGTGCAGACAAGGTCAAAATAGCTAATTTTGGCCCTTTCAGGGGCCACAACTCTGGAACCCATTATTGATCTGGCCGGTTCAAGAAAGGAACCGAGATCTTATGGTGACACAAGTTTTGTGCAAGTTTGATTAAATTCAAATCATAAATGAAGCTGCTATTGTGCAGACAAGGTCTAAATAGCTAATTTTGGCCCTTTCAGGGGCCATAACTCTGGAACCCATTATTGGATCTGGCCGGTTCAAGAAAGGAACCGAGATCTTATGGTGACACAAGTTTTGTGCAAGTTTGATTAAATTCAAATCATAAATGAAGCTGCTATTGTGCAGACAAGGTCAAAATAGCTAATTCTGGCCCTTTCAGGGGCCATCACTCTGGAACCTATAATGGAATCTGGCCAGTTCAAGAAAGGAACCAAGATCTTATGGTGATACAAGTTGTGTGCAAGTTTGGTTAAAACTAGAGCTATCACTAAAGGTGATGAATGTACCCCCCGCATGCACTGACACAGTACATTGCAATTTGACGCACACAAGATTGCATAATTATGTGGAATGTATGTATATAGACTGTATGTATACAGTATAGTAACAAAAAACAAAGTCCCATAACTATGCAGAATATTTATCTAAAAGAATGTAACATGCACCATGCACAACTAGGGTTGGTACTGATCACTTGTGTGAAGTTTCATTAAATTGTGTGCAAGGGTTTGGTAGATTAGGCACGCACAAGATTGCATATGCAGACTGTATGTACATAGTATGTTAACAAGAAACAAAGTCCCATAACTCTGCATTTTTGTCGCTGAAAGAACCTAACATGCCCCATGCACAACTACTGTTGGTACTGATCACTTGTGTGAAGTTTCATTAAATTGTGTAAAGGGGATGAGGAGAGATGGTGCGCACAAGATTGTGTCTATGTATATAGTATAGTAACAAAAAAACAAAGTCCCATAACTCTGCAAATTTTTTTTCTGAAAGAACCTAATACACCCCATGCACAACAACTGTTGTTACTGATCACTTGTGTGAAGTTTCATTAAATTGTGTCAAGGGGATGAGGAGAGATGGTGCACACAAGATTGTGTCTATGTATATAGTATAGTAACAAAAAAACAAAGTCCCATAACTCTGCAAATTTTTTTTCTGAAAGAACCTAACATACCCCATGCACAACTACTGTTGTTACTGATCACTTGTGTGAAGTTTCATTAAATTGTGTCAAGGGGATGAGGAGAGATGGTGCGCACAAGATTGTGTCTATGTATATAGTATAGTAACAAAAAAAACAAAGTCCCATAACTCTGCAATTTTTTTTTCTAAAAGAACCTAACATGCCCCATGCACAACTACTGTTGTTACTGATCACTTGTGTGAAGTTTCATTAAATTCTGTCAAGGGGATAAGGAGAGATGGTGCGCACAAGATTGCGTCTACGGACAGACGGCCAGACGGACAGACAGACAGACAACCTGAAACCAGTATACCCCCCCTTACAACTTTGTTGTCGGGGGGTACAATAAAATCATAAATGAAGCTGCTATTGTGCAGACAAGGTCAAAATAGCTAATTCTGGCCTTTTCAGGGGCCATAACTCTGGAACCCATAATGGAATCTGGCCAGTTCAAGAAAGGAACCAAGATCTTATGGTGATACAAGTTGTGTGCCAGTTTGGTAAAAATCAAATCATAAATAAAGCTGCTATTGTGCAGACAAGGTCAAAAGAGCTAATTTTGGCCCTTTCAGGGGCCATAACTCTGGAACACATGAGATCTGGCCAGTTCAAGAAAGGAACCGTGATCTTATGGTGATACAAGTTGTGTGCAAGTTTGGTTAAAATAAAATCATAAATGAAACCACTATCGTGCAGACAAGAAATTGTTGACGGACGGACACACGGACTGACGACGGCTGATCACAAAAGCTCACCTTGTCACTATGTGACAGGTGAGCTAATAAAAAAGGGAGATATAGGGAGATGAATGGGAATTTTACTTGTTTATGGACTGTCTCAACCACAAAAAATTAGTCCCCCACGAATATTATATGATTTCTCAGTATGTCTCACACAAGCAAATCTGACAGATGGAGATAATAAAAACTAGAGCTATCACTAAAGGTGATGAATGTACCCCCCACATGCACTGACACAGTACATTGCAATTTGACGCACACAAGATTGCATAATTATGTTGACTGTATGTATATAGACTGTATGTATACAGTTTAGTAACAAAAAACAAAGTTCCATAACTATGCAGAATATTTATCTAAAAGAACATAACATGCACCATGCACAACTAGGGTTGGCACTGATTACTTGTGTGAAGTTTCATTAAATTGTGTGCAAGGGTTCGGAAGATTAGGCGCACACAAGACTGCATATGCAGACTGTATGTACATAGCATGTTAACAAGAAACAAAGTCCCATAACTCTGCAATTTTTGTCGTTGAAAAAACCTAACATGCCCCATGCACAACTACTGTTGGTACTGATCACTTGTGTGAAGTTTCATTAAATTGTGTCATGGGGATGAGGAGAGATGGTGCGCACAAGACTGTGTGTATGTATATAGTTTAGTAACAAAAAACAAAGTCCCGTAACTCTGCAAATTTTTTTCTGAAAGAACCTAACATGCCCCATGCACAACTACTGATGTTACTGATCACTTGTGTGAAGTTTCATTAAATTGTGTCAAGTGGATGAGGAGAGATGGTGCGCACAAGATTGTGTCTATGTATATAGTATAGTAACAAAAAACAAAGTCCCATAACTCTGCAATTTTTTTTTCTGAAAGAACCTAACATGCCCCATGCACAACTACTGTTGTTACTGATCACTTGTGTGAAGTTTCATTAAATTCTGTCAAGGGGATGAGGAGAGATGGTGCGCACAAGATTGTGTCTACGGACAGACAGACGGACAGACAGACAGGACGGACGGACAGACAGACAGACAACCTGAAACCAGTATACCCCACCTTACAACTTTGTTGTCGGGGGGTACAAAAACTAAATAAAGTACAGGTACAGTTCTTGAATAATGCATTTTCTCTTAATGGCCTCTGTCACTGCAAGAATCCCTTTCATAGTTTTAGAGTTCTCCCCCCAAAAAGAGTGGTGAAAAAATTAAAACAGGAGCCCCGCCTTGTGGGTACAGACGCTCTCTGATTTTTTTGTCTCTGTATAATAGAAATATTGTCATACTCACGATTTTCTATGTCCAAATGGGGCCATAATTCTTGCAAAAAGCAATGCAGAGTTATGGTACTTGCTGTGCAGAGTCAGCTTTTAATGGCGAATAACTGCTCCAAGTTTTAGCAATAGCTTTGACCATTAAGGAGAAAAGTTGACCGAAACGCAAAACTTAACCAAGAAATCTGATTTTCTAAGTTCAAAAAAGGCCATAATTCTTGCAAAAAGCAGGATGGAGTTATGTTTCTTGCTGTACAGAGTCAGCTACTGATGATAAACAAGTGTGGCAAGTTTTAAAGCAACAGCTTTCATAGTTTAGGAGAAAAACTGACCTAAACACAAAACTTAACTAAGAAATCTGATTTTCTATGTCCAAAAGGGGCCATAATTCTAGCAAAAAGCAGGATGGAGTTATGTTTCTTGCTGTACAGAGTCAGCTTTTGATGATGAACAAGTGTTGCAAGTTTTAAACAATACCTTTGATAGTTTAGGAGGAAAGCTGACCTAAACATAAAACTTAAACAGGCAACGCCGATCAAGTGATAACAATAACTCATCTTTTTTTTTTTAAAAAATCAGATGAGCTAAAAAGGGCGTCAAAAAATAAGAAAGGTAGAGTTATGGTTTTTGCAGGCCTACACCGCATTCCCCTTCAATATCCTCCCATCTTTGTATGCAGTTTCAATAAAATCCTTTGAACACTTGAAAATTGATGTTGCTGACAAGCATATTTAATAAAGGGAGATAATCTAAAAAGTATGCAAAAACGGTTACTGTGAAGTTTTAACAAAATCCGTTTAATAGTTTTAGAGTTAAGTTTTGAATGAAAGTTTTTCGAGTAAATGAATAAAGGGAGATAATATCTGTGCACCTCACTTCATCCCATTCAGGTAATTATTTCTGCCAAACACAAAAAAGGTTGCTCTGGTATATTAGATCCGAAATTCATATTTAAAAACATGAACAATTACTTCAAACAGTTTATGTAAACATAAAATTAAAAAACAAGTTTAAATGTGACCTTGACATTTGAGAGAGGGATCAGCGGTTTGCAGGAGATGCTGTGTTCAGTTAAAATAAAAAAATTGCTTCGTTGGGATTTAATTTCATGGACTAACTCCACCAAGAACGTTAGTCCCACAAGAATATTAATGATTTCACAGTAAGTGACGTAAATAACAAGAAGTTCTGTCATCTGGGCAACCATGATTTATAAAGCACATTCAAAAATGCACATAATATATATACGTGATCCATACACACAACTTGCACTGAAATGGATTCGACTTGTTTTTAATACTGAGCTCACTATTCGTAAATGAACCACAGTTAAAACACCTTTAGCATACAAACTTGTGTTAAAAATCATTTAAAAACAAGAATCTGCCATGTTAATCTAATCTAAGCAGTCTGTTGTATTTTGTGTATACATGTACTAAATTTATTCACTTTCATGTCTATATGAACAAAAGCTTATAGAACACTAAATCCCCCCCTTCCTTGATGCATTCAGTAACTGCACAAGGAAAGGAAATTATTTGGTCACTGTACACAAAAGTTCTACTATTCCGGGTAAATGTGACCTTGACCTTTGGCCTTAAAATAAACAGAGGTCATCTGCTGGTCATGATCAACCTCCCTAGTAAGTTTTGTGATCCTAAGCCTAAGCGTTCTCAAGTTATCGTCCGGAAATGGTTTAACTGTCCCGGGTCACTGTGACCTTGACCTTTGGCTTACTGACCTCAAAATCAATAGGGGTCATTTGCTGGTCATGACCAACCTCAATATCAACTTTCGTGATCCTAGGCCCAAGCATTCTTGAGTTATCATCCGGAAACCGTTTAACTGTTCCGGGTCACTGTGACCTTGACCTTTGACCTCAACATCAATAGAGGTCATCTGCTGATCATGATCATCCTCCTTATCAAGTTTCGTTATCCTAGGCCCAAGCATTCATCCGGAAACCGTTTAAATGTTCCGTGTCACTGTGACCTTGATCTTTGACCTACTGACCTCAAAATTAATAGGGGTTATCTGCTCATCATGACTAACCTCCCTATCAATTTTCATGATCCTAGGTCCAAACGTTCTTGAGTTGTCTTCCAGAAACCATTTACCAGTGATTTTCAGACAAAAGAATAACAAGAGGGCCAAGATGGCCCTAGGTCGCTCACCTAAGAAACACTCCATAACAGTGTAAAACATGTTTGACCTACTGATTTCATGGAAACAAATATTCTGACCAATTTTCATTAAGATTGGACCAAAAAATTGGTCTCTTGCGATAAAACAAGCATTTTCTTAGATATGACCTAGTTTTTGATCCTAGATGACCCATGTTCAAACTCGACCTAGATTTTATCAAGGCAATCATTCTGACCAAAATTCATGAAGATCAACTGAAAAATACAGCCTCTATCACATACAGAAGTTTTTTCTTTGATTTGACCAAGTGACCTAGTTTTTGACCTCAGATGACCCATATTCGAACTCGACCTAGATTTCATTAAGGCAATCAACTTGACCAAATTTCATAAATATCAACTGAAAAAAAACAGTCTCTATCGCATACACAAGATTTTTCTTTGATTTGACCTAGTGACCTAGTTTTTGACCTCAGATAACCCATATTCAAAACCGACCTAGTTTTCATCAAGGCAATCACTCTGACCAAATTTCATGAAGATCAACTGAAAAATACATCCTCTATTGCATACACAAGGTTTTTCTTCGATTTGACCTAGTGACCTAGTTTTTGACCCCAGATGACCCATTTTCGAAATCAGCCTAGATTTTATCAAGGTAATCATTCTGGCTAAATTTCATGAAGATCAGTTGAAAAATACAGCCTCTATTGCATACACAAGGTTTTTCTTTGATTGACCTAGTGACCTAGTTTTTGACCCGAGATGACCCATTTTCGAACTTGGTCTAAATTTCATCAAGGCAATCATTTCTGACTAAAATTCATGAAGATCAATTGAAAATACAGCCTCTATCGCATACACAAGGTTTTTACGTGATATGACCTAGTGACCTAGTTTTTGACCCCAGATGACCCATTTTCGAACTCGGCCTAGATTTCATCAAGGTTATCATTCTGACCAAAATTCATGAAGATCAATTGAAAAATACCGCCTCTATCGCATACACAAGGTTTTTCTTTGATTTGACCTAGTGACCTAGTTTTTGACCCGAGATGACCCATTTTCGAACTCGGCCTAGATTTCATCAAGGCAATCATTTCTGACCAAAATTCATGAAGATCAATTGAAAAATACAGCCTGTATCGCATACACAAGGTTTTTCTTTGATTTGACCTAGTGACCTAGTTTTTGACCCGAGATGACCCATTTTCGAACTCAGCCTAGATTTCATCAAGGTTATCATTCTGACCAATATTCATGAAGAAGAATTGAAAAATACAGCCTCTATCGCATACACAAGGTTTTTCTTTGATTTGACCTAGTGACCTAGTTTTTGACCCCAGATGACCCATTTTCGAACTTGGTCTAAATTTCATCAGGCAATCATTCTGACTAAAATTCATGAAGATCAATTGAAAATACAGCCTCTATCGCATACACAAGGTTTTTACGTGATATGACCTAGTGACCTAGTTTTTGACCCCAGATGACCCATTTTCGAACTCGGCCTAGATTTCATCAAGGTTATCATTCTGACCAAAATTCATGAAGATCAATTGAAAAATACCGCCTCTATCGCATACACAAGGTTTTTCTTTGATTTGACCTAGTGACCTAGTTTTTGACCCGAGATGACCCATTTTCGAACTCGGCCTAGATTTCATCAAGGCAATCATTCTGACCAAAATTCATGAAGATCAATTGAAAAATACAGCCTGTATCGCATACACAAGGTTTTTCTTTGATTTGACCTAGTGACCTAGTTTTTGACCCGAGATGACCCATTTTCGAACTCAGCCTAGATTTCATCAAGGTTATCATTCTGACCAATATTCATGAAGAAGAATTGAAAAATACAGCCTCTATCGCATACACAAGGTTTTTCTTTGATTTGACCTAGTGACCTAGTTTTTGACCCCAGATGACCCATTTTCGAACATGGTCTAAATTTCATCAAGGCAATCATTCTGACTAAAATTCATGAAGATCAATTGAAAAATACAGCCTCTATCGCATACACAAGGTTTTTACGTGATATGACCTAGTGACCTAGTTTTTGACCCCAGATGACCCATTTTCGAACTCGGCCTAGATTTCATCAAGGTTATCATTCTTACCAAAATTCATGAAGATCAATTGAAAAATACAGCCTGTATCGCATACACAAGGTTTTTCTTTGATTTGACCTAGTGACCTAGTTTTTGACCCGAGATGACCCATTTTCGAACTCAGCCTAGATTTCATCAAGGTTATCATTCTGACCAATATTCATGAAGAAGAATTGAAAAATACAGCCTCTATCGCATACACAAGGTTTTTCTTTGATTTGACCTAGTGACCTAGTTTTTGACCCGAGATGACCCATTTTCGAACTCGGCCTAGATTTCATCAAGGTTATCATTCTGACCAATATTCATGAAGATTAATTGAAAAATACCACCTCTATCGCATACACAAGGTTTTTCTTTGATTTGACCTAGTGACCTAGTTTTTGATCCGAGATGATACATTTTCGAACTCGGCCTAGATTTCATCAAAGTTATCATTCTGACAAATATTCATGAAGATTAAATGAAAAATACAGCCTCTATCGCATACACAAGGTTTTTCTTTGATTTGACCTAGTGACCTAGTTTTTGACCCGAGATGACCCATTTTCGAACTCGGCCTAGATTTCATCAAGGTTATCATTCTGACCAATATTCATGAAGATTAATTGAAAAATACAGCCTCTATCGCATACACAAGCTAAATGTTGACAGACGACGGACGACAGACGACAGACGACGGACGCCGGACATCGAGCGATCAGAAAAACTCACCTGAGCATTGCTCAGGTGAGCTAAAAATAGATAAGACAAACAATGTACATGTACCTGTATTTGTGGATTTGGATAAGTCTTGTACTATATGGCAATGTGTGACCATAAAGGTGAGCAAGTGTTCAATGTCTCAAAACCATATATCACAGATATCAATCAGTTTAGACAAAATATGGAATGGTATGCAAAACTTAACTAATTTCTATGTCAAAAAAGGGTCATAACTGAGCTAAAGTCCTTGTCCTAATTAGGTAGTCTTGCCTACATATGTAGACTATGATGGTAAACAAGAGCTGTCACTAATGGTGACAAATGCCCCCGCAGCGCCTTGACCTTTGACATGGTGACCTTGACCTTTGACGTGGTGACCCCAAAGTCAATAGGGGTCGTGTACTCAATAAGTACTATTAGCATGTGAAGTTTGAAGGTCCTGGGTGCAGTGGTTCGCGAGTAAAGTGCCTTCATGCAAAAAGTTAACATTGGCCCCTGTGACCTTGACCTTTGACCTGGTGACCCCAAAGTCAATAGGGGTCATGTACT
Source organism: Mercenaria mercenaria (assembly GCF_021730395.1). NCBI lineage: Eukaryota > Metazoa > Mollusca > Bivalvia > Venerida > Veneridae > Mercenaria > Mercenaria mercenaria. The sequence goes on from NC_069366.1 coordinate 65,758,198, forward strand.
CGATGATTACTATCGGCATGTGAAGTTTGAAGGTCCTGGGTGCAGTGGTTCGCGAGTAAAGTGCCTTCATGCAAAAAGTAAATGTTGTGACTAACGAATGAACGAACGGATGGACAGTTGAAAACTAATATGCCTCCCTTCGGGGGCATAAAAAGTGGTCTAAGTTTCAAAGCCATATGACAAACAGGTTAGGCAAAATATGGACTGGTATGAAAAATTTAACTGATTTCCAAGTCCAAAAAGGGCCATAATTCAGCCAAAATACTTGACAGAGTTATGTACTCTTGCCTACATGTAGAGACTGTCCAAAGTATCAAAGCCATTACAAAACATGGACTTGAATGAAATCTGAACCAATTTCCATGTTCAAAAAGGGCCATAATTCAGAGTTATGTACTCTTGCCTATAGGTAGAAACTGTTGTAATAAACAAGTGTTTAAAGTTTGAAGTAAATATCTTTGATGGTTTACAAGATATTACCATTTCATAAGAACTTTAACCAAGCCAACGCCGTCACCGGGTGAGTAGTATAGCTCTCAATACTCTTCGAATAGTCGAGCTAAAAACCAGTTATAAAACAAGCTTATCAATATGCACATGTGATTCTGTTTGTTTGTTTTTGGTTTAACACCATTTTTCAGCAGTATTTCAGTTATGTAATGGCAGGCAGTTAACCTAACCAGTGATCCTGGATTGTGTACCAGTACAAATCTGTTCTCCCCAAATAGCTGCCAACTTCCCCAAATGAATAGGAGGTGGAGAATGAACGACTTCAGACACAATACCCTTGATCAAATCATCACAGAGAAATAATTATGCCTTGATTGGGGATCAAACTCAAGACCCTGCAATCTGTAGATCCGCATTGAGCCAAGCTGAATTCTATTGCAAAGAAAAATGACAATGGGGATGAGAAGAAGATCACCAGCACTTATGGACACCCGTTTTTATACAGCAGCAACTATCATTGCATAGCCGTATTAGACCCAGTACCTACCTGGTTACACATTGAGTCAAAACACCCTTGTACAAGGGTTTGTCAAATGATGGTTTAACATATTTATTTTGTTGGTATTAACTTCAAATACATTACTATAATGTTTTTAGCATTCATTACATTTCACTATCACTGCATTCATTAAACAATATTCTTACATCTGTTTTAAATATCACAAAAATAAAGCAAACGTGGAACACACAACACAATATTCCTTCCTAAATCAGTTACAGTCTAAAAATGACTGCTAAGACATAAAGGGTAGACAAAACATTTGTATTAAGATAGTTCTGGATGTTTGAATCAATTTTGTAGAATTTGATTAAACATTCATATTTCTAAACTCCTGAATATACTTACAAAATCTGGCAAATAAAAAAGATAGTGTCATGTGGTTTATTTTTTGCAACACTGATTTGAAACGTTTTGACCTCAACCAAGTTTTCATAATGGGAGTCTATGGGAAAATCACAATTTTGATAGCATTTTCGTTAACAGAAATATTTCTACAATGTAGATTTTCATGAAACTTTTTACAAATGTAAATAAAAAATATAGATCTGTGTTCTTATTTTTTTTAAATATATGAGTTCTGTAAATTTCAAGAAGTTTTGATGGCATTTTTTTGAAATTATTTCACATGTCAACACTTGTTATCATTTATTATCTTTAAATAGAAAGTAATGTTGCCTATACACACAAGATGACATTTATACATTGTATGATTTTTCTTTATGTACACCATATCCAAACTTTATTCCATATTATCTGGATAAATGATATTTCCATCACGACTTCCAGTTTGTCAAACATGCAGAACTACCCTAATAAAGATAAAGCAGCTCAGTAAATTTCAATATGAAGCAAGAATTTATTAACCTCAAAATGAACAATAAAACTACATAGATGACTCCAGCATCAAGGCTGGATAGAGCAATTAATATAGTTCTTGGCTGTTGCGACAATTTACCTCAAAATGAACAATAAAACTACAGTGAAACACTGCTTGCCCCAGCATTAAACCATCAAGTCTGAATAGAGAAATTAAAGTAGTCCCTGGCTGTTTTCTGTATATTTTATATATATAGAGTACCCTGAACAACTTAATCATTTTGCTCTACCCCTCGCCACTTTGAGCGATCAGTATTTGACTGTATTATCATATTATGACATAAAGATATTTCAATGGAAGCTCCAGTGTTTCAAGTGTATCTTCAATGTAAGAAAGCACTAAAGAACTATATACCTTGGCCTGAGAGATCCGATATAACTTCAATGTATTTATGTAAAGCATCTGTTTCAACAGTCACTGCAAAAATGTTCTTCCATAATAACAGTAACAAATATTGAATAGCACACATAGCGACACAGTTTCATACCATTTTCGGATTCTGGGTTAGTACATAACTCGTAATATTTCACTTATTTTCCTACAATAATGTCTTGTAAATGGCATATTGTAAATATAGTATACAATGTGTTATCTATTATCCTCTAATATTATTGTCCTATACGGGAACTGTTCTATCTGCACAAACAGGTATCTGTACGTGTATTTCCCAGAATCATCCTGAAAACAACAACAATGTAAGTGAGCTTTAACAGCATATATATCTCTTTTATAAATACCATTCTCTATTATCCTTCACTGTGTACATGCATATAAAATAGAAGTCCCAAAGACTTAAATTATCAACATTGGTATTATTTTCACAAATTATTGTAGACTTCAAAATATTTACGATGGTATTATTTTTGCAAAGTACCACAGACTTCAAAATATTAACAGTGATATTATTTTTGCAAAGTACCAAAGACTTCAAAATATTCATGGTGGTATCATTTTCATTATTCTCACAAACAGAGCAAATTGTGAATTCAAATCTGTCCTGTATATGAAGCAGCACTTTATCCTGCAGTGTAAATAACTCTAAAGCACATACTCTTCACATAGTGAATTTGGCCAAAACTATACAAGAAAATCTTCCCTTTTAAATTGTTAGGGTACCAAAAACTGGACAGAAGATTGTAGGAGATTGCAAAATTAGTGTGTACATGGTAAGTACTACATATTTGCCATATCCTGGAGATCCTTATACACTGGCTGGATACTTACTTTATTTAGCAACAAGAGCTGTCAAGGCAACCAATGCTTGACTATTCAAACTGTTTCCCAGAAGCAGGAATATTACCCTAAATGTTAATATATCTATAGAGTTTCAATCTACATTAGTTTTGGAGAAAGTAATTTAACCAGGAGTCCAAAAGGGGGCATAATTTGGCCAAAATGCATGTCAGAGTTATGGGACTTGATGCTATCACCTAGTTTTATAACCCAAAAGACACAAGTGAAGTTTCAAATCAAAATTTGCATTAGTTTTGGAAATAGTAACTTGCACACAAAACTTTAACCAGAATTTTATAAGTCCAAAAGGGGGTATAATTTGGCCAAAATACATGTCAGACTTTTGGGACTTATCCTGTGAGGTTGGTTATTAAACATAGAAAAAGAAAAAATAAGTTTCAAAGCTATATGCCTATAAATAATAGCTATATGTACTTGCATGCACAATTTCAACTAGGATTTTCTAAGTTCAAAAGGGGGTACAATTCGGCCAAAATACATGTCAAAGTTATGGGACTTGACTCAGTGAGGTTGGTAATTGACTTAGAAAAAAAAATAGTAAGTTTCAAAGCAATATGCCTTTAACTGGTAGCTATATGTACTTGCATGCAAAACTTTAACAAAAGCTTGTAGAACATGAAATGCCCTCGGTAATTGCACAAGGAACAGAAATTATTTTCTCACTGTAAACAAAGATTCTACTGTTCTGGTTCAATGTGACCTTGACCTTTGACCTACTGCCTTCAAAATAACGGACTGTTCTACATACTGACCGACTGACAAACATCTGCAAAACAATATACCCCTCCTTCGAAAGGGGGCATAAAAAAGGTGTAACACCGACACCAGGATGAGTGGAATAGTTAGACTATCTTCAAATAGTTGAGCTAGAAACATCATGTGCAGTTTGAGACAGAATTTGCAAAACCTCTCCATTTTATTGAACTATGACCATTTGGGGATTGCTATTTTGACAGGAAACCGCTACTCTCAATGAAATTATTGTGCAACACTTGTAAGTTTTTGTGTTGTTATAAAAGGGACTTTAAGTTGAGCTCCAGATTCACGGGACAGTAAAACATGATAAGGAACAAAAAAAGGAAAAATCATTTGAAAATAATATTTACCTTGACAACTTCCAAGTTAACTTCTGCTTTCTTATCGGAACCTTGAATATAGAACTTCATTCTCATATGCTGTCTTCCATCTTGCTCAAATATTACATGACTAGAAATACAGAAATCAGAGCAAAAACACATTACATAATGAGTCAGACAAGGAAAACATTTAGAGAAAAAAACTTAAGGATGATCGTTTAAAAATTATTCATGACAAGAGTTACCGGTATGGTGTTTGCACTCTGCCCTGTCTCTCACTGATATATGTTTATATTGCAGGGTAATTAACATGTCTTCAGTACTTCAGGAGTTTGGCTCCAGACAATGAAAATTCACTTTGAAAATACAAACACTATATAACTGGGAGATAATTATTTAAGATATAGTTAGTTTTTTGGACTCGGCACTTCCTCTCATTGCCATCTTTAACCAACCAAGTTTTGCGACTTTCTCTTTTGTGAATTTAAAGCTTTTGTTCGAACAAAAATGTGTGAAGGACAGTGGGATGGACTACATCTCCATCTGCTTTCATGGTGGGGGATAAAAAGTATGTATCCAATTCTAATACCACACTGTTTCAATAGAATAACTGTCTCACTGTTTCATTTGTCAGCAAGTCCTTTTTTTAATAGTCCACAATAACTCTGCTCTATCATGCCGATAAACTGTCAACATGGCTCAGCTTTACAGGAAATATAAATTTATACTTAAAATGCTTCTGTGTTCGCAATGATAAACCTATAGGAACATTTTACAATTTCACGAAAAAGAAGAATATTCCAGGTGTCACACAGCTCTAGTCCCTACGACTGATAACACCACATCATAATATAAGATAAGTGCATAAGATTAAGTTAATTCAATTAATTTTGATATTTACAGAGAATTACGGCCTTCACATTTACCTGACATGCCTACGTCTGCCCCTTCTCGTCTCCTCTCCATAACCTTTGATTGGTTCACCTAGAGCTACAATCACCTAAAAGGTAACAGATTAATAAATTTATCAATATAAATATAAAATAGTATCTGTAGGCACTTGCACAGATGTCAGAGCACAAGATGAATACAGCCGTTATTATACCCTCACAAAACGAAGTTTGGGGGGGGGGGGGGGGGGGGTATGTAGGAGTGAGCTTGTCTGTCGGTCGGTCAGTCGGTCTGTTGGTTTTCATGGTTTCTGGATAATAACTCATGAAAGGCTTGACCAATTTAAATAATTTTTGGTACACAGGTGTAGCATCAGAAAATACAGGTCAAGTTTGACTTTGAGGTCAGTAGGTCAAGGTCACAGTGCCCCTGAACAGTTAAATGGTTTCCGGATGGTAACTTGAGAATGCTTGGGCCTAGGATCATAATTTTTGGAGCACAGGTGTAACACCATGAAATACAGGTCAAGCTTGATTTTGAGGTCAGTAGGTCAAAGGTCAAGGTCACAGTGACCCAGAATAGTTAAACGGTTTCCGGATGATAACATGAGAATTCTTGGGCCTTGGATCATGATTTTTTTGTACACAGGTTTAACATGATAAAACACAGGTCAAGTTTGACTTTGAGGTTAGTAGGTCAAAGGTCAAGGTCACAATGACACGAAACAGTTAAACAGTTTTCAGATGATAACTTGAGAACGCTTGGGTCTATTTATATTTTGGGTTTTACAGCACACCAACACAGTATAGGTTATATGGTGTCAAACAGGACTACAAATTTTGGTTTCACATTTACATCATAATAAAAACATGAGGTATGGAATCAAAATTTGCATACCTGCTGGAATCACAGAGTTACAGCAAAACCAAGTGTTAAGACCCTATTAGTCGCGTCTTATGATCATGCAAGGGTAAGGCAGTGGTTCCAATTCTTTTCATACATAGATCGTCCCAGAACCACATGGGGTCTAGGATCATGAAAATTGATAGGTAGGTTGGTTATGACCAGCAGATTACCCCTAATGATTTTGAGGTCGGTAGGTCACAGGTCAAGGTCACAGTTACCCCCAACATTTAGACAGTTTTCGGACAATAGCTTCATAATGCTTAGGCCTTTGATCACGAAACGTAGTAGGGAGGTTGCTCATGACCAGCAGATGACCCCAATTGATTTCGAGTTCAAAAGGTCAAAGTTCAGAGTGACTCTGAACATTTAAACCTTTTCTGGACAATAACTTGAGAATGCTTGGGCTGAGGATCATGAAATTTCATAGGGAGGTCGATCATGACCAGCAGATGACCCCTATTGATTTTGAAGTCAGTAAGTCAAAGGTCAAGCAAGTTCGTCTTTGACATTGGCTTAGTTCTGTGACAAGGCCTGGCCATATTGTTGGGGTATAATTCGTCACTCTTGTGACAACTCTAGTTTACTTCTGATGAAGTATTGTTTTTCGAACTGATATTATATTCCTAGACTTAGAACCAAAAATAAATCAATGACAACTTTCCATTGACCTCTAAACACTCAAAACTTTATAAACTTTGCAATCCACAAACTCTTGTCTTATTGTTTGTTTTGTTGGGTTTAACATTGCATTGACACAATTCAGGTCATATGGCAACATTCCAGCTTTGATGGTGGAGGAAGACCCCATCATGTGCCCCTCCGTGCATTATTTCATCACGGGCAGGCATGTGGGTAGAACCACCAACCTTTTGTAAGCCAGCTGGATGGCTTCCCCACATGAAGAATTCAATGCCCTGAATGAGGCTCGAACCCACATTGGTAAGGGGAAAGTGTTTTGAAGTCAGTGACCTTAACTACTTGACAACGGAGGCCCTAAACTCATGTCTTAATCACATAGATGTTTTGGTCAGTACTACCAAGTTTTATGACAAAAAAAAAAAGAAAATATTTTTGTAGGGACTACCTCAGAATCGTTTGAGCATCTTTTGAACGCTTTACTATAGACACCAGTTGAACTGTCACCAGCAAATAATTCTCTCCCAATGTAGTAAAACATTGCTCCTGAAAAAGATATACAACATGATACAGGTGTAATGCATGATAAACAACATGATACAGATATACAACATGATACAGGTGTAATACATGATAAACAACACAATACAGATATACAACATGATACAGGTGTAATACATGATAAACAACATGATACAGATATACAACATGATACAGGTGTAATACATGATAAACAACATGCTACAGATATACAACATGATACAGGTGTAATACACGATAAAAAACATGATACAGGTGTAATGCATGATACAAATGTAAACAACATGATACAGATATACAACATGATACAGGTGTAATACATGATAAACAACATGATACAGATATACAACATGATACAGGTGTAATACATGATAAACAACATGATACAGATATACAACATGATACAGGTGTAATACATGATAAACAACATGATACAGATGTACAACATGATACAGGTGTAAAGCACGATAAACAACATGATACAGCTATACAACATGATACATATATACAACACACTACAGATATAACATGACACAGAAATACAACATGACACATATTCAACATGATACAGATATACAACATGATACAGAATGATAAAGTGCACAATTTACAACATGATACAGGTGTAGTTCATGATATAAAACATGACACAGATACGACACAAAACATAATACAGATATAGTAAATGATATACAACAGGATACAGACATACAACATGATAACGCAGGGTTTCTTTTATCAGGAGGGGAAGGGGCCCTGGCCTGTGATTTGGGGAAAATATAGCTAGGTATTTGGACAAAGGAGAATAAAAAAAACCTGATGTAAAGTCAATTTCTGGGGAAAACTGCATGATTTAAAAGAAATTTTCTGAGAGGAAGGGGCTTATTAATGACCCCTATTATAGACGGGAAAAAAACTGTTGTAACAGTATACAATAAACAATATGATACAGATATAATACATGATATACAACATGACATAGATATACAACATGACTTAGATATACAACATGATACTGGCATACAACATGATACAGATATAGTTCAAGATATACAACATGATACAGATATAGTACACAATATACAACATGATACAGATTTACAACATGATGCAGAAATAGTACACAATATACAACATGATACAGATATACAACATGGTACAGATATACAACATGGTACGGCGTATGTTCTCCGTGACTATTTGATAAACGACATAGTGTTTGAAATCATTAGTCCTCCACCGCTGATTCAAGTGGGGAAGTTGGCAGTTACTTGCGGAGAACAGGTTTGTACTGGTACAGAATCCAGGAACACTGGTTAGGTTAACTGCCCGCCATTACATGACTGAAATACTGCTGAAAAACGGCGTTAAACCCAAAACAAACAAACAAAATACAACATGGTACAGATATGCAACATGATATAGATATAGGATACAATATACAACATAATACAGATATAGTACATAACATACAACATGATACAGATATACAACATGACACAAATATAGTTCACGATAAATAATATGATACAGATATGACATAACACAGATAGAGCATACAATATACAACATAACACAGATATACAACATGATACAAATATAGTACATGATATACAACATGACACAGATACAGTTCACAATATATAACATGACACAGATATAGTATCAATATACAACATCATACAGATATACAACATTGATACAAATACACAATAAACGACAACTTACATGATACATAGACAGTAGAGAATATACAAGGTGACACAGATATGCAACATGATACAGATGTAGTTCACCATAAACAACATGATACAGATATAATTAACAAATAATCAAGACCTTCGAGTGGTTTATCATCTAATTTACCATGGTTAAGTTCAGATGCGTAGGATTTGAACCACGAGGGAGTTAGCCCGAGTGGTTAAATACTGAAGCATCTGAACGATGAACAGACTAGTAAATTAGATGATAAATCAACAAGAAGGCCTTTATTGTTTTCATACTGACATGGTCATTGACATATTTTGATAAATATTATGCTGGACTTCATTTACACGAGGAGTAATGTATAGGATGTCACGGGCAATTTGACGTCATAACTGACGTCATAATGTTCTCTTACCGGTCCGCGCATCAACCGTTGTTTATCGCAGAATATACAGAGCTTGGTTTCCATCTTTGTTTAACTGGAAATCAAATCGAGCCATGTTAGAATATACAATATATAACATAATACAAATACACAACATGATACCGATATAGTACATGATACAGATATAGTACATGATATGTAATATTACACAGATATACAATACGATATAGATATAGCACACAAGATTAAAAATCTTATACATATTACCTCCTTTCATTTGTAAGAAATTGCAAACTGAATTAATATGTCATTTTCTCAAGTCAAGTGATTTGATTCGGGGAGTTCTTTGAAAAGAAAATATATCTGCAAAATTAGTTTGAAATAAAATAATCAAAATTTAGTTTATCTAAAGTATTGACAGATTAAAATTGTGTTAATTATGATTAGTGGGTATAGAACAATACATAGCAATGAGGTCAAAATGCATGAGACAGCAAGGGAAGTCTGACCAAAAATGTCATATAGATAAAAAAGCTGGGTTTTAAATATTTTATATATATCTAATAAAGAAATCAAAAATTGGATACCTAACATTCCAATGGCTGCAAGTGAAATTCCCAAGTAGCTAACATCCTTCCCAGCCTCTTTCACTTGAAATAGAAGAAAAATTAGAGTAATTATTATATTTTGTTATTATTTTGGTATTATAGACAAGAACTTCGAAACATTTCACAGGTAAATTCCATTTCCAGATAACATGTTGGTAAACAGTCCCATTTCTTAAACATTTTCATGTTTGTTGTCAAAACCTATTGCAAATATTTCTAACTTACACCATCATTCACATTAAATGAAATTAGTGATAATTTTCAGAACGATCATTTGCTGCAATGTTGATGTCCACAGAGGCATTGGAGAGACTACATCGTCAAGGTCGAAGTAAGAACTGCCTTGAACTTGACAGTTCAGATGAAACTTTTAATCTTTTCCATGTTTCAAGCTCATGCTTATAAATGCAAATTAATATGAAATATTTCTAGGGGAGGCTCAATAGAGGGAAACTATTTTTAAATTTAAGATATTTAAAAAATATATTCTAATTCAGTTTACTGTTTTTAATCATGTGATAAATCAGTTAGTCAATACACATGGGTGTGTTACTGGTGAGTATCATCATGCTTAGGAGAATCTCAGGCTACATTTTAAAAAGTCTTTGTTTGCTGTCTCCCGACCCTACTTTTTTAAGCTGGGTAGGAAGGTAGGTAGGTAATTTTTTTTTGGGAGGGGGGGATTATACTTTTACCAGTAATATGATTATTCCTTAGTAATATCTTTTCTGTATATTTTGTATAAAAGGATGAAATTAAATAATACAATTTAAACTTTCTCTGTACTTATTATTTTGCTTACTTATTTATGCGGCACTTGTCATACCACAACTTAGAAAACAATTTGACCAGCATTGTCCAAGAAAAACTTTTGGGGCACAGCATTTTAAGCGGGTTTCTAAGGTAGGGAGATGTAGCAATTTAAACAAATGTATTTTTAATTTTGGCCTAAGGGAACATAGTCTGGCAGCAAACTCGCCTCTCCTTGGCTCGTTTGCTACCCAAATTACATTCCCTGAGATTCCCCCGCGCATGATGATACTATCCAGTGTTAAACACACTTGTATGTATTATCTAACTTCAACGAATAGCATGTTAGCCATAAACAATAAAAAATCATATGAACAAGGCCATATTTTACTTCCTGGCTTCGAAGTGTCAAGCTTGGGTCAGCTACCAATAACTTTATTTGATCTTTGGTTTTATTCAATCTGCTATTGAACTGTTGGCCTTCTGTTTCATTTTTTAAACCAGTAAATTTACCTTTTTGTCCCATTGTCAGTCCAGCGTATGGGTTTTCTCTAGCCACATCAAGTTCTGTCCCAGCTTTACCAGAACCTGTTTGTTCTGGTTTGGCATCTTTAGATTTTAATCGAACAGACCAAACAAACGGAGCAATCCTTCTGTTACTTAGCTGGAGACAACTTTTCTCTAACATACACACAACCCTGTACTTAGTTGCAAATCTGCTTGCTATGCTCAAGGCCATCTTTCTAAAATTTTGTTTCTAACAGATTACAGTAATTTGAGCGTCACTTTACGAACATTTGTTTACATGCTTGGGTTTAACAATCTTAACATATTATCATTAGTTTTTTTTTAACATTACTTAACACAAACAAGTCTTTGAATCTTTTAAAAAAAAACACACACACAACAAATCTTTTATTTTAGGAGTGACTTCCCTTGGATTTGACTGAGAATTGATTGTAATTAAATATGAACAGTATTCATTGTATCTGACCAAAATAATCTTTTGGAAAATCTCATACTAAACGAAAAGAATGGGTGCTTTTGTATACTGAATCCTTTTATTAAACGCCTTTAGGAAATAATTAAGTAAGTAGATGTAATAGAAAGGGTTACCGTCATACCCGGTTTGATTTTGTGTCTAGAACAAGGTCTATTTTTTAAAAAACAAAATCAAGCAGTACGGTGTTATGTGAAATTTCGCCTCTACTAAATGTGCCACTTCATACATTAAAAAGAGGAAAAGCTAAGTCATGGCAGATAGGTTTGAAAACCTTGAGGAGCAGTTAGAAAGATTTATTGAGAACACTAGACAGCTTGGAATTATCGTCAGTGATTTTCAGCCTCAAGGACAAAATGCTCTCAACCAGAAATTGTAAATAATCGCGATATTTTTTACCAAACTGTGAATTTTTATCTTTTTAAGAACACGCCATTATAAGGAATTTTAACTGTAAATAGAAGTAATATAATATAAGTCAGATTGTACATACCAATATTATGACAATTAAGGTAATTTATTACCAAATTGGGAAAACAAATACAAATGGGCCTAAGAAGCTACAACGCTTAACATTGCTAGCAAGACATTTCGACCCCAAGACATTTCAAGCCCAAGAGACAATTCGACCCCAAGACATTTCAACCCCAACTCCTTGGTCATTTCGACCCCATTCAATGATATGCCTGAAAACATCTAAGAATGCCGTCATTATCATAATTAAGCTTTAATCTATAGATAATTGAGCAATTTCAAAATGTAATAACGCTTAATTAGCAATTAAAAAGTTAAAATACGGTTATTTTCGCGAAAATAAGATTTTTTTTTACGAAAATGAGCCATATTTGTCTAAATTTCTTTATTTTCTAAAATTCTTTTTCTAGTTTCTTAAAGACTACATTAGTACCTGCCTTCATATGAAAATGAGTGATTTTTATCTAAGAACAACGAAATAATCATCATTTATATATTTTTTTTATTAACGAAAAAATAACGGGATTTGTGTATCAGCCGCGTTTATTACGTAAATAATTTAAGAACAAATCGTTCTGATTATCTATCTTAAAATAACCTTCATATAACATATTTTCATACTTTGTGCTTATTTATATTTTCAAATCATCTTAAAGACTATTTTAGAACACGGCTATATTAAAAAAAAAATTAAATCATGGGCCGATTTCGCCGATTTTAATTATGAAAATAACTTTAATAAAGTAACATCTTTAATACCTCTTTATTTATTTTTTTCAACCAAATATAAATAATTATAATGTAACTCAAAGAAGTTTAAGATGTCACCATCTTCATTACATTGATATTTAAAATCATAATCAGAAAAACGTGATCTTTTGATTGGATTATCTCACCTTGATTAATTGTTTGTTGATATACAGCACGTGTATATTTATCTGCAATGGGCATTGCAATTAACAATCAATTAAGTGATTGAGGTGACATCGGATATTTATAAACATGTGTCAACATTATCATTAATTTCTGCGAAAATGTAAAGAAATCAATAGGAAATTAAACAACACATTGTTTATTTTTTTTGCATTTAATGTTATTTTCGTAAGCGATTTTGACGCACACATAAAGTATTTGCTTTACAGAATATGATTTTTGTTATTTACAAACTGCTCTTTTCTTTTCTATGAACGACATTCCTTCCAGTTGTAAAATATCAAACACGAAATCCCCGTTACTCAAAATATAAGAATATATGAGTACTGTTCTGTTAAAAACGGGGAAAAAATTATTATCATATTTTATATCTGTAAGGAAAATGTGGCAGTCGTATTACTTTTTTTATATTAAATATTTTAGCAAATACACGTGATTTAAAGTATGATTTTAAAAGTATGATTTCGGTCACACATTAAACCGGAATCCACCTAAAAAACGGGATACACCGGAATGCATTTTCCATAACCGGGATACACCTGTATTTTGTAAGTTAAAGGTATTTTTGAAGTTTTTTTTTTTTAATAATTCAATCATATATATCATAAATGAATAAAATACGAAAGGAAAATAAAATACGTTCAAACACGTTTCCATTACCGAAATACACCGTTATTTTATTAATAAATGGTATTTTTGTAGGGTTTATTGCAGAAATCATTCGTGTATAATATAAATAATACTAGCAGTAAGTTTCAGAAGGATAAATAAAATTCTTTAACGCAAAACGATTTTATAAGAGATTGAAATTCGGGGACCACGCGTGAAATTGTCATAACCGAAATACACCCGCATTTCTTTAACAAATGGTATTTTTGAAGTGATTTATGGCTGAATTCAAACATATATGTCATAAATTATTATTTTTCAAAAGGAAATTAAAATACTTTTGCACGTTACGTCTTGTACATGATTGAAAATCGGCGTGCGCACTGGAAATTTGTGCATTCAGAATTTCCATGTCCTAGATTCTCTAATGTACACAGGTATTTCTTTAATAAATCGTATTTTTAGGGTTTATGATAGAATTCAATCAGATCTCAAATAAACAATTAATTTACAAAAGGAAGATAAAATGCACAAAACGTTTTTATACAAAGTTGAAAATTTGTTTAGCGCACGGGAAATGTGCGCACTCGCGGATGAACAACAATCGCCAGAATTTTGTTAGCTTTTAAATTAAATAAAAGCTTATCATATTTAACTGCACTTACCTTAAGCTTGTTAGACATTATTTGTCACATGTCACTTGTGTGTGCTTACAAATATACTGATTAATTGATATAATCAAAAGGTGTGATAATCCAATCAAACTCTATCAGGACTAATCAGAAGCACGTGTTTGTTACTCCGCATATATTCAAAGGACATTATTTGTGCTTTGGCAGTAAACGTTTTTATATTCATATATAAACATGATATAATTCTTTTAAAAACTGATTTTTCATAATATATTTTCTTCTTAAATTATCAAATTAAACATGAAGAAATAATTCAATTAGTTCCAATGATAAACTTACCGGTCAGCGCGGTTTATTCCCTGACATGTATTTTGTGTATGATTCATTTAAAAATAGAATATTTATATACATCTGTATATTAATATTTTCTAAAATATGCAAAATGGAAAAAATATAAAATGAAAACATACAACTATTTCTGAGGGGTCGAAATGTCTTTGGGTCGAATTGTCTTTGGGGTTGAATTGTCCAAGAAAATTAAATTTTGGGGTTGAAATGTCTTGGGGTCGGAATGTCTTGGGGTCGAAACGTCTAAGATTCTTAACATCTAATGATGTTTCGGGCTTCTAATCTACATGAACTACATGAACAAATAATTTTGGAACCTAGCAAGGCTGTATCTTGTATCGACCGGGGGCTAAACTACGGGTATATGAAAGTGTTTTAAGACGGGGGGTGGCGAAATCTGATTTTGACTTGCGTGTCCGTTTTTGACAGTCGCTATTTTGTACTTGTCTGTATGATAGTTTATCAGGTCGGAGACATCCCCTGGATTGAGAGACATTCTCTCGATCTAAACATTATCCCTCGTTTGAAAGACAAGCTTAAGCAATGAAAATCATTGAAAGAGTAATTAAAACTCTCTTTTTAGAATGTTCAAATTTATTTCAGATATAGAAAATTATCTTTCTTCTATCAAATTTTCAAAATCAAAATTATTTTGGGAATTTTGTTTAAGCATTATAATGCTTATGCAAACTTCTATGACAATGTGTTTCTTGTAAAGTTTACTTGAAATAACAAGTTGTTTCAATGATTAAATAATGCGACTGTAAAGAAATGATTGTTTTAAGCTCTAATGATTTCATGTTTTTTCAACACTTAAGCTAAATACAGTCTTTCGATCGAAAGACATTTTGTCTTTCAAACAAGAGACAGTGTTTAGATCTAGAGACTGTGAGTGTCTATCAATCCAGGGGAAGTCTCCGACCTGTTTATAGTAAATTTCACTTGTCAGTAAAAGCTTTGGGAGATACTCATTGGGACAACCAGGGCAATACGGACAATTGAATTTGCCACCCCAGTAAGAGGATAAAAAACTCGCAATAATTTATGTGTAATGTTAGTCCAGGACAGTTTCAGGACAGCGTGATAACTTTTGACTGTCGCTGTCTCCATCACGTCCAAACTTATTCTGCATATTTCTGTTAGGAAATCCACTGGGAACGTTTTCTGGTATATGTACAAAGTATTTGTAATGATTACATCATGATCTCTAATAATGATGTTATGTTGACATTAAACATTTGTTAAAGCATAAACTTGCCTCGCTGACATTTCATTATGTGTATTTTGTGTTTTATTTCTGTCATTTAGTGTCATATCGGCAGTCTGCTGTTATTGAATCCAGTGTCAGGGTAGATATCTCCTCGCACCTGTCATGTCATATTTTCGAAGATTTAAGTCTCTTATTTAAAATTATGGATTAAATTCAACCCATGTGAAGTTTCTACATGAATATTAAATTATTAATGTTTACTTTATTAAAGCAAGTAAGCCTGCTTGACCAGTATATTAAGACTTTAAATTAAATAATTTTTTAGATTTTTTAGAATCTTCATTTTCCTAACAGTATAATGCAGATATGGGTAAGGCTTAGAGGGATGACAACTATAAAATATCAGATCTGGTACAGAATCCAGGAACGCTGGTTAGGTTAACTGCCCGTCGTAAATTACTTAACTGAAATACTGTAGAAAACGGCGTTAAACCCAAAACAGACAAACAAATTAACTATCACAATGTAGCAGTCTTTTAAAGTGCCATGTGGTGGCTGTAAAAAGTCTCCCCGTACTTGGATTCAGTGTTGTTATATTTTCTGGTCATTTGTCAAATTGGGATCACGGAGTCCATTCAGTAGATGTGTAGTAGAGTTCTGTTTAAGCCAGTGCTAGGGGGCATGAGAGGTGTTGCACTTTTCATTACCTCTCATGGACAGACTCGGTCAAAACAAATCTGCTATTATTCTGCTTGGTTGCATTTTATGCTTCCAAAGGATCTTTTTACAGATTTTAGGGGCCTCCGTGGCCGAGTGGTTAAGGTCGCTGACTTCAGATCACTTGCCCCTCATCGATGTTGGTTGGAGCCTCACTTAGGGTGTTGAATCTTCATGTGAAGAAGCCATCTAGCTGGCTTACGGAAGGTTGGTGGTTTTACCAGGTGCCCGCTTGTGATAAATAATGCACGGAGGGGCACCTGGGGTCTTCCTCCACCATCAAAGCTGAAAAGTCATCATATGACCTAAAATTGTGTTGGTGCGACATTAAACCCAACAAAATAAATTTTACAGATTTTATTGATATTAGGTTAATGCTTGTGAAGGAGGAGTGAAACACCAGCAGGTTTGTTCTGATTAGTCTCCTTTTTTTAGGAGAAAAAGCAAATGATGTGCACTGGTACTTTTGATATATTTATATGAATATGTGTTGATCACTGTTTTTTTTTTAAATTTCAGACAGACAATGGTGCAAGGGTTGCAGGAAATAGATAAGATGAAATCACAGATGCAAGATGTACATGTACCTCTAGAAGTTTTTGAGTAAGTCTGTACAATTAATTTATAGATGTAAAGTAATTGAAATTTAATTGGCTGGTAGAAGGTCTGTGGTTCCGACGCAAGTGTGGTTAGAAGGTCTGTGGTTCTGACGCAGGTTCTGGTAGAAGGTCTGTGGTTCTGACGCAGGTTATGGTAGAAGGTCTGTGGTTCTGACGCAGGTTCTGGTAGAAGGTCTGTGGTTCTGGCTCAAGTGCTGATGGTTTTACACAGATGCTTGTAGAAGGCTAGTTGTTCTATACTGTAGAAGGTTGATTGTTCTACACAGACAGTAACACAGGTGCTTGTAGAAGGCTAGTTGTTCTATACTGTAGAAGGTTGATTGTTCTACACAGACAGTAACACAGGTGCTTGTAGAAGGCTAGTTGTTCTATACTGTAGAAGGTTGATTGTTCTACACAGACAGTAACACAGGTGCTTGTAGAAGGTCAATAGTCCTACACAGATGCTTTCAAAACGTTGGTTCTACACAGGTGCTGGTAGAAGGTCACTACTATGCAGACGCTTTCAAAATGTTGGTGGTTCTACGCAGGTGCTGGTAGAAGGTCGCTACTATGCAGACGCTTTCAAAATGTTGGTGGTTCTACGCAGGTGCTGGTAGAAGGTCGCTACTATGCAGACGCTTTCAAAATGTTGGTGGTTCTACGCAGGTGCTGGTAGAAGGTCGCTACTATGCAGACGCTTTCAAAATGTTGGTGGTTCTACGCAGGTGCTGGTAGAAGGTCGCTACTATGCAGATGCTTTCAAAATGTTGGTGGTTCTACGCAGGTGCTGGTAGAAGGTCGCTGCTATGCAGATGCTTTCAAAATGTTGGTGGTTCTACGCAGGTGCTGGTAGAAGGTCGCTTCTATGCAGATGCTTTCAGAAGGTTGGTGGTTTTATACATGAGCTTGAATGAGTGTGGTCAATACTGGATCAGTGCATGCGCATGAATAAAGCAAAGCATGTTCAATGGAAGCTGGGTCAGTTAATGAGTTTGAATGACAATATTGTCTCTGTGTCAGAATTTAATCAACTCAATAGAAATTTGCACAAAAGAGGATTAGAGTATTTAGACAGGACTATTTCAGATGTTACAAAATGTTTTATCTTTGCAGATATATAGATCAGGGCAAAAATCCCAACTTGTACACTAAACATTGTCTTGAGAAGGCACTGGGAAAAAATGAACAAGTGAAGGGAAAAATTGATGCTTTTAAGGTAAGAAGTTAAAGAACAATTTGATACACAATTAATTTTCTACCAAAAGACTTCTTGTGAATATCATTTGCTAGAGAGTCACCACTTCCTCTTCCAGATAATTTTAGGTTTGAGAGTCCATGTGTTGTATTTCAATGCTATTCTTCAAGCAGAAAGAATAATTTGAGGAAACTCAGAAATGAGCCATCTACAGCCATCATTGCCTGCTTATTGACACTTAATTCACATTGGTTTCTATTTTAGAAATTTTGATGTTTAAAACTAAGTGGAGATCTGCCTCTTTAAATGGTTAATTTTATTGTTGATGCTAAAGAATGATATAATGAGCCGTGCCATGAGAAAACCAACATAGTGGCTTGTGACCAGCATGGATCCAGACCAATCTGCGCATCCGCGTAGTCTGGTCAGGATCCATGCTGTTCACTAACAGTATCTCTAATTTCAATAGGCTTTGAAATCGAACAGCATGGATCCTGACCAGCCTGCGCGGATGCGCAGGCTGGTCTGGATCCATGCTGGTCACAAAGCCACTATGTTGGTTTTCTCATGGCACGGCTCAGATGATGAAAAGAAACATACCTGTGCTTTCTGTTTTGCAGAAATTTAAGGCTTTGTTGGTTCTAGAGCTGAGTGAAGTTTTTCCTAAAGAGATGGCCAACTATCGAGCAATGCGTGGTGATGATCGTCCCACTTGAGATGCTTGTTCTACAGTTTTGTGGCCAGTGCAATAAAATCACCAGTGACTGGGTCCAGATTGCTTGAAAACTTTATCCACTTGTTAAGCAGTCAACTATTACAGTTTATGGCTAGATTTAAAAAATGTTTTCAAAACATGTTATGTATACTTTAGTATGTATTTATCTATACAGGACAGTAAAGTTCTACTTGTTTTCATTTGAATTTTTCTCATTTCCCTCCATTTTCTGGGTGAGCTGTTTTACAAAGTTGTCTTATGGCTAGGTTATCAGGTGGATAAAGTTTAGAGAAACCACTTCCTGAAGAAGTGCATACACTGTTGAATAAGATCTGCAAAAGTTTCAGGAACAAGAGTGCTACCTATAATGTGTGTTTTATTGGACACAATGTTATTGATAAAACTGTGGAATTGTGTTAATATTGCTTCAGATCATACAGCAGGGAAAACTTACTTTGGAACATTTTATGTGAAATTAGGTGTTAAAGTTATATGGAGGATCCTTTCGTGTTGCACAATATTTTCACACGAGTTGGCATAAAAACCTCTTTTCAGTTCACATCCTATGATATCCTAAGACTTTACAAACAAGTATTATCTATACAAATATGAAATAAATGAAAATATCAGTTATAGAAAATATACAGAGCTAGGTTACAGTTTTTTTTTATGTCTCGTTTGATGCTTTCCTCCTTTGTACGATTACAAAAATTTATATACAGACATTGATTACCATAGCTTTGGAAACTTCTTTGATGGTTTTGTTTTCATTATTGTAGGCGAACAGTGCTATGGGTGAATTTAAGACAGGCATGACTATTAACTGGCATTCTGCGTTACCACTGGTGATTCCTTAATTAACTGTGAATAAGCTTGCAAACTATCAAGTAATACAAGCAACACAGAAAGTGCCTAATTAGCGGTAGGACTTACTGTAATAAATAAAATCTGTTTTAAAGATCTTTTGGAAGCATAGGAACGCAACAAAGCAACATGATAGCAGACTCGGTTGGATTGAATCTGTTCATGAGAGGTAATGAATTGTGCAACAACCCTCAACCTTAAAACAACAAAAAAAATTTTTTTGGTATAATTACAGTATTTCTAGGTTCAGAATTTACTGTTTAATGGTGACAATTTTGGAGTTTGTTATTTTTCTGTTTTTGACAGTTACAGAACTAGCGCAGGTTTTTATTGTATTCCTGTAGATACACAGAAAGAGAAATTTTTCAGTTGTGTATTCCTTTATCTACTGTTAACAAACTTCTCACTTGTTTTTCATTCTTTTCATCTTATACACTTTGTCAGCATGAAAGTATTGAAAAATAAACTTGTAAACTGCTCACTATGTGTGTCTATGTTTCCAGGTAAAAATTTTATACCGGTACTAAAGAAATAGTAAGCAATATTCCATTTCAGTGCCTTGTATGGTTGTTGCAAGATTGAGACTAGCTTTTTGTATGCTTAAAGTTTTCACAACCGAAACCTCAGATTTCATGTCTGGTTCCTATTTTCAGTTCTAAAATTGTCTACACAAGGCCAATGTCCCAAATGAAGATCAAAAGGTTTTGAGTCTCAGGTTTCATATAGAATGTTCTGATCAATACATTGCAGGATGCAGAAGTGTCCCAACTTAGCTAGGTCAAGGTCACTCTAATTTAGAGGTATTGCACAGTTTTGGAAGAAATTGATCATTTCAGCATGGTACCATATTTGGTAAAAAAAACCTATATCTTTAGACATGTGGCAAAAGCACAATGAAGACTGGAAAACAAGTGTTTCTTCCGCATTATGCATTCGTCTAGTATAATACTGTCAGTATTGAAAAAGCTTTTACACTTGCCGCTTTTCAAAAAGCTTATAAACATTTTTCTTAAACTCACAAGTCTTTGGTTAAAGTTTTGATGCACTTTCACATTATCTCTTTAATCACTTGATGGATTTGTTTCAAACTTAAAATGGTTATTCCTCATCATCACCCACATCATATGGCATAAGGGCCGTAACTCTAACACCAATATTTCATGAATTATTCCCCCTTTTTACTTAGAATTTCAGGTTGAAGTTTTGATGCAATTAAAATCACTCCAAGTTTATTCTAAATGGATTTGATTCAAACTTAAAATATTGTTCCACCTTATCACCAACATCATATGACACAAGGCCCATAACTCTGGTACCAATATTTTATGAACTTTGCCCCCTCCCCCCCCCACCACCCCCACTTTTTCTTGGAATTTCAGGTTTTCATGCACTTCCACTCTTATCTCGGTTATTACTAAATGGATTTGATTCAAACCTAAAACAGTCATTCAACATCATCACTTACATCATATGACACAAGGGCCATAACTCTTGAACCAATGAATTATCCCCCCTTTTTACTTAGAATTTCAGGTAAAAGTTTTGATGCACTTTCACACTATCTCAGTTATTACTACATGGATTTAATTCAAACTTAAAATAGTTGTTCCACCTAATCACCTTAGCTGGACTGCTTCCTCTTAAGAAGAATTCTATACCCCAAGCCTACACCAGTGATGAGTAAGTGATTCTAAGCTGGTGACCTCAAACCTTTCTGTGATGTCTAGGGTAATTTATCCTCCACCTCTGATTGATATCTGGCAGTTGTCTGTTACCGGTACTTGCAGAGAACATGTTAGTATTGGTAATGAATCCAGGAACACAAGATAGGTTAACTGATTGAAATACGTGTATTTAACTGAATTTCATTGAAATCTGCATTAAACCTAACAAAACAAACTACATTGTAAACTCTATAGCCTGGCTCCCTGACTGCATGGTTATTTTTTATATAAATACTGGAAACATTTTCTTAGAACATTTTAAGCCTCTAAAATAGCACAATTTTATCTGATAGTTGAACCATGCCTATGTTTTGAGCCAGGAGCAATAAAACATGTCAATGTAGAAACAACCTTCTGAAGTTACTTCCCTCTTAATGAAGAAAACTGATATATGTAAATAAGAACAAACATAGGACCTATGTTTGGAGCCAGGGGCAATAAAAAATTCAATGTAGAAACAACCTTCTGGAGTTACTTCCCTCTTATTGAAGAAAACTGATACATTTAAATTATGGGGGCAAGGGACAGTAGATTTGAAAATTCCACATATCTGTGCTGGTACCAGTGCGAAAAAAGTCATAAACTAGAACTGTCACAGGAGTGACTCATACCCCTACCATACGGTCTTGTCACAGAAGAATGGCAACCATAAGAAATCTTAAAAAAACTTAGTCTTTGGAGTACTTCATCCTGGGCTTCCACATATAAGTAATACTAGAATAGTAATACTAGTAAATATAAAAAATCTCTAATATTAGAGTTACACTAGAAGTGAATACAAAAAGTGTCTTACGAACCCATGTTACCACAGAAAAATGTATTTACTTTTTACATAGGACTTGTAATAAAAAAGTTAGAAAAATACCTAAAATATTGAAAATCTAAAAATAGGATTTCTAAAAATAGACTAATTCATGGAATTTAAGGGGAAGAAACTCCGTACAAAAGTTAAAAAAAGGTTACTTCCCTTTGGCTCTAAGCCAATCAGAATGAGATTTAGTGAAAATACATCAAAATTAACCTTAAATTCTAGGTAAAAGGGGACACAATTCAAGAAAAATTGGTGTCAGAGTTATGCACCTTGTGTCACATGATGTGGGTGATGAGTTGGAACATCTATTTTAAGTCTGAATCAAATCCATACAGTAGTAACTGAGATATAGTGAAAATACATCAAAATTAACCTTAAATTCTAAGTAAAAAGGGGCATAATGCATGAAAAATTGGTGTCAGAGTTATGCACCTTGTGTCACATGATGTGGGTGATGAGGTGGAACATCTATTTTAAGTTTGAATCAAATCCATTTTGTAATAACTGAGATATAGTGAAAATACATCAAAATCAACCTTAAATTTAAAGTAAAAGGGGACATAATTCATAAAAAATTTATGTCAGAGTTAAGCACCTTATGTCACATGATCTGGGTGATGAGGTGGAACATGTATTTTAAGTTTGAATCAAACCCATTTAGTAATAACTGAGATATAGTGAAAGTACAACAAAATTAACCTTAAATTCTAAGTAAGAGGGGACATCATTCATGAAAACTTGGTGTCAGAGTTATGCACCTTGTGTCACATGATGTGGGCACATGATGTGGGTGATGAGGTGGAACATCTGTTTTAAGTTTGAATCAAATCCATTCAGTAGTAACTGAGATATAGTGAAAATACATCAAAATCAACCTTAAATTCTAAGTAAAAAGGGGCATAATTCATAAAAAATTGGTGTCAGAGTTATGCACCTTGTGTCACATGATGTGGGTGATGAGGTGAACATCTATTTTAAGTTTGAATCAAATCCATTTAGTAATAACTGAGATATAGTGAAAATACAACAAAATTAACCTTAAATTCTAAGTAAAAGGGGACATAATTCATGAAAACTTGGTGTCAGAGTTATGCACCTTGTGTCACATGATGTGGGTGATAAGGTGGAACATGTATTTTAAGTTTGAATCAAATCCATTTGGTAATAACTGAGATAATAGATTTCGGGACGCGACGGGACGGGACGCGCCAAAACCGACTCCTATATACCCCCCTCAAACATGTTTGGTGGGGGTATAAAAATCCAATTTTGATAAATTCAAGCCAAGTGTTGAGCGGATGTATTGCATATACTTGGCACTTCATTATGTGACATTTTCAGCCTGCCAATTCTTTTGCTTCTGTGATTAAAATGAGTAAAATGCTGGTTTCAGGACACTAAAGTTTGAGGCAAAAATGGCTCAAAATGCACACCTTGTACGACCTGTACCATATTATCTGCAAATGACTGACCTATATTTTTAAAGCATGTGACCAGACGAAAATAAGGGTGGGAAGAAAAGTGTCTCTTAACAGTTTACTTTTTCTGCAAATATGAGCTGAATCTGGATGGATGGATGACCGTTTCCATTTCGTCTGACTTCCGTTACCTCAGGTAAGATTTTAGACCCATCTGTCTACATGGAACTAGGAAAATCGATTCAAGCACATATTTATTTTACACAATAATTACTCGTACGCAGGAATCCTTAGTTCTATAAACATCATAAATAACCAGTTGAATATATATGCCTGTAAAGCACATCTACCTATTTTATTTAAACAAGAGGGCCATGAAGGCCCTGTATCGCTCACCTGACATACTGACCTAATGATCATCAAGATTAACATTCTGACCAAGTTTCATTAAGATACAGTCATAAACAGTCGGGGGTTTAACTGTTTCAAGTTATCACAGTTTATAATCCATTTGAGTTATTGCTTATATTTTCATAAAATATTACAAAGCCCGTGTGCCAATTCCTCATTTTGAAGCAGACTAATGCAATTATTTCCTGAATCCTTTAACTCTTATCTTTCCAGCTATGCATTAAAATATTTTACACAAGGCTGATAAAGATTTACGCAAAAGGTTTAAAGCTATAAAACTCTTAACATCCCATTATGCTTATCAGGTCATGATCAGACTAAAAGAGAATTTGATTAACCATATTGCTACTTGTTTCACTGTATAGGTCACTTTGTGAGAACAGCAGAAATACTTTTTTTATTAACTTACCTGAGTTAACTTATATTTTATAACTTAGACATGAAAAAATAACTGAACTAGGTTACATAACTTAAAACAATTACACCCCTGACTGATAAATGTGGCCTCTAGAGTGTTAACAAGCTTTTCCTTTGATTTGACCTGGTGCCCTAGTTTTTGACCCCACCTGACCCAGATTTAAACTTGACCTAAAGATCATCAACATTAACATTCTGACCAAGTTTCATTAAGATACGGTCATAAATGTGGCTTATACAGTGTCAAATAGCTTTTCCTTTAATTTGACCTGGTGACCTAGTTTTTGGCCCCATCTGACCCAGATTTAACGTTGACCTAAAGATCATCAAGTTTAACATTCCGACCAAGTTTCATTAAGATATGGTCATAAATGTGACCTCTAAAGTGCTAACTTTTCCTTTGATTTGACCCGGTGACCTAGTTTTTGATCCCCACATAACCTAGATTCAAACTTGACCTAAAGATCATCAAGATTAACATTCTGACTAAGTTTCATGAAAATAAAGTCATAAATGTGGCCTCTAGAGTGTTAACAAGCTTTTCCTTTGATTTGACCAAGTGACCTAGTTTTTGACCCCACCTGACCCAGATTTGAACTTGACCTAAAAATTATCAAGATTAACATTCTGACCAAGTTTCATTAAGATATGGTCATAAATGTGACCTCTAGAATGCTAACCAGCTTTTCCTTTGATTTGACCTTGTGACCTAGTTTTTGACCCTACATGACCTAGATTCAAACTGGACCTAAAGATCATCAAGATTAACATTCTGACCCAGTTTCATGAAGATACAGTCATAAATATGGCCTCTACAGTGTTAACAAGCTTTTCCTTTGATTTGACCTAGTGACTTAGTTTTTGAACCCAGATGGCCAAATATCGAACTCGTCCAAGATATTATTGAGGGTAACATTCTGACCAAGTTTCATTAAGATTGGGCCAAAATTGTGACCTCTAGAGTGTTAACAGTCAAATTGTTGACGATGGACGGACAAACGACGGACACAGGGCGATCACAAAAGCTCACCTTCAGCACTTCATGCTCAGGTCAGCTAAAAACGTACCCGGGCCAATTTCCCAAATGCGTAACTGACCCCTGCCATTTAAGAACAAACATAGGACCTATGTCTGGAGCAAGGGGCAATAAAAATTGTCAATGTAGAAAAAACCTTCTGGAGTTACTTCTGTCACATTTGTTCATATTAAATGCGCATGCGTGAATAACCCTACATATTCTGAGAGCGCTTCCTGCGCTAGTCAGTCATTACAGTAAACAGTATAGAGTAGAATCAGGTGTTGTGTTCTGATCTCACTCCCCTAATAATGAAACAACTTCCCTCTTAATGAAGAAAACTGATATATGTCAATAAGAACAAACATAAGGACGGAAGCCAGTCTATAAACTCTGTAATGGGACACAGTTTATCTTCAGTTCAGAAAGGCACTGGACAACAATGACAGCCAACAAAGGAGTACATTTGCAGTTTATTACATAGTAAGTTCAATAATGAGATAAACAGTATTTATTGTATATTTGAAGGTACAGGCTTCCCTTATAAAGCTTCTGCTAAAAACATACATGGTTATGATAAACATTGGACCTACGAGTATTTCTAACCTACTGGATGGAAATGTGATATATAAAATGTATCTCAAGGATGCAAAATGACGAATAATTTGCATGTTGGTGCTATAAACAAGAGGACCATGATGGTCCTGAATCGCTCACCTATCTCCACATGACCCAGTGTTCAACTGAGTATGACATCGTTATTTCTATTATATGACATAGTGACCTAGATTTTGAGCACATGTGACCTAGATATTATCAAGATAAAAAATTCTGACCAATTTTCATGAAGATCCATTGAAAAACATGGCCTCTAGAGAGGTCACAAGGTTTTTCTATTATTTGACCTAATGACCTAGTTTTTAAAGGCACTGACCCACTTTTAAACTTGACCTAGATATCATCAAGGTGAACATTCTCACCAATTTTCATGAAAATCTCGTGAAAAATATGGCCTCTAGAGAGGTCACAAGGTTTTTCTCTTTTTCGACCTACTGACCTAGTTTTTGACCGCACATGACCCAGTTACGAACCTGACCTAAAATATCATCAAGCTGAACATTCTCACCAATTTTCATGAAGATCCATTGAGAAATATGGCCTCTAGAGAGGTCACAAGTTTTTTCTATTTTTAGACCTACTGACCTAGTTTTTGACCCCACGTGACCCAGTTTTGAATCTGACTTAGATATCATCAAGATGAACATTCTGACCAATATTCATGAAGATCTCATGAAAAATATGCCTCTAGAGAGGTCACAAGGTTTTTCTATTTTTAGATCTACTGACCTAGTTTTTAACCCCACGTGACCCAGTTTCGAACCTGACCTAGATATCTTCAAGGTAAACATTCTGACCAATTTTCATGAAGATCCATTGAAAAATATCGCCTCTAGAGAGGTCAAAAGGGTTTTCCTATTTTTAGACCTACTGACCTAGTTTTTGACCGCACATGACCCAGTTTCGAACTTGACCTAGATATCATAAAGGGTGAACATTCTGACCAATTTTCATGAAGATCCTTTGAGAAATATGGCCACTAGAGAGGTCACAAGGTTTTTCTATTTTTAGATCTACTGACCTAGTTTTGACCCACATGACCCAGTTTCGAACTTGACCTAGATATCATCAAGGTGAACATTCTGACCAATATTCATGAAGATCTCATGAAAAATATGGCCTCTAGAGGTCACAAGGTTTTTTTTATTTTTAGATCTACTGACCTAGTTTTTAACCCCACGTGACCCAGTTTCGAACTTGACCTAGATATCATCAAGATGAACACTCTGACCAATTTTCATGAAGATGCATTGAGAAATATGGCCTCTAGAGAGGTCACAAGGTTTTTCTATTTTTAGACCTAATGACCTAGTTTTTGACCCTACGTGACCCAGTTTCGAACTTGACTTAGATATCATCAAGATAAACATTCTGACCAATATTCATGAAGATCTCATGAAAAATATGGCCTCTAGAGAGGTCACAAGGTTTTTCTATTTTTAGACCTACTGACCTAGTTTTTGACCCCACGTGACCCAGTTTCGAACTTGACCTAGATATCATCAAGGTGAACATTCTGACCAATTTTCATGAAGATCTTGTGAAATATATGGCCTCTAGAGAGGTCACAAGGTTTTTCTATTTTTAGACCTACTGACCTAGTTTTTGAGGGCACGTGACCCAGTTTCGAACTTGACCTAGATATCATCAAGATGAACATTCTGACCAACTTTCATAAAGATCCCATGAAAAATGTGACCTCTAGAGTGGTCACAAGCAAAAGTTTACGGACGCACGGACGCACGGACGGACGACGGACGACGGACACCGCGCGATCACAAAAGCTCACCTTGTCACTTTGTGACAGGTGAGCTAAAAATAGAGTGATTATTTAATCTATTTGAAAGGCTATAAAAATGAGTTTGGAGACCAGTCTCGCAATTCAGCCTTGCCATTGGTCAATTTCAAAAATGTGTTCAGAAACTACCAATCAGATGCTCAAGTTCTGAGACTGTCTCCAAACTTTTTAATGTATAAAACCTTGGTGCACAAAGCTGCAATAAAAATGGACTTTGTTACAAGTGCAAACATTTATGCTTGCAGTGTTTTACAGACAGACCTACAATCAGTGTGCACTTGTGAGTTTTAAAGACATATACACCAGCATGAGAAGAATGCGGTATTTAGCAACTTAGTTTTGAAGTATAATCCATTATTAACATGTAACTTATCAACAAGGGTATTACTTCAAGTTGCATTCGGTTGTAACTTCCACCCCCACCCCCCTTCCACCCACAAAAAATATGTTATCAGTTTACCAATTGAAAATGGTTAACTGATGAAAACTTTACCATTAGAAACTGATGAAAACTGTTTACCAATAGAAAATAGTTTACATAATATAAATTGTTTACCGATTAAAAATGGTTAACGGATGAAAATTGTGTACCAATAGAATATGGTTTACAAATTGGAAAATGGTTAATGGATGAAAACTGTTCACTAATAGAAAATGGTTAATAGATAAAAATTCATTACTGAAGGTACTGGAATCTCTTAAAATTCTATGGAAACCATTTCAATGCTAATGTGATCATATGTTGAGGTAAGGGAAAAATACTGTTATAATTCAACAGTAACATCAAATACTGAAAATGTTTGTCATTTGGACTTCTCTATATTTTGGTATTAGAAAAGTTTACATATGTATTTAGCAGAAAAACCAACAAGTGTATACACCAGGAAGCAAACGATACTCTGTTAGTATTTTATACTGATAAAGATAACAGAAAAAGGCACAGGCAGCAGCATAGCAGTTTGCAAATTATTATGTCAGAGCATTGTTGTTTTTCTAAAATGAATTTTGTACATGAAATTGATTATATGCAAGCAAAATATACAAGTATTTCATACACTACGAATTACAAGGATAATAGTTGTATAATACAGGCAAAACTTGGTCTCACAACCATGGAATGTAGTTAACCATGATATGTACTTGGTAAAGGTACATAAATCAACAAGAGGACCATGATGGTCCTGAATCGCTCACCTCTTCACACATGACCCAGTTTTGAGTATGACATCGTTTTTTCTATTATTTGACATAGTGACCTAGTTTTTGAGCTCATGTGACCCAGTTTTGAACTTGATCTAGATATTATCAAGATAAAAATTCTGACCAATTTCCATGAAGATCCA
Source organism: Mercenaria mercenaria (assembly GCF_021730395.1). Taxonomy (NCBI): domain Eukaryota; kingdom Metazoa; phylum Mollusca; class Bivalvia; order Venerida; family Veneridae; genus Mercenaria; species Mercenaria mercenaria. The sequence goes on from NC_069366.1 coordinate 65,787,694, forward strand.
TTGAAAAATATGATCTCTAGAGAGGTCACAAGGGTTTTCTATTATTTGACCTATGGACCTAGTTTTCGAAGGTACGTGACCTGTTTTGAACTTTACCTAGATATCATCAAGATGAACATTCTCACTAATTTCATGAAGATCTCATGAAAAATATGGCCTCTAGAGAGGTCACAAGGTTTTGCTATTTTTATACCTACTGACCTAGTTTTTGACCGCACGTGACCCAGTTTCGAAACTGACCTAGATATCATCAAGGTGAACATTCAGATCAATTTTCATGAAGATCCATTGAAAAATATGGCCTCTAGAGAGGTCAAAAGATTTTTACTATTTTAGACCTACTGACCTAGTTTTTGACCGCAGTTGACCCAGTTTCAAACTTGACCTAGATATCATCCAGATGAACATTCAGACCAACTTTCATACAGATCCCATGAAAAGTATGGCCTCTAGAGAGGTCACAAGGTTTTTTTATTATTGACCTACTGACCTGGTTTTTTATGGCACGTGATCCAGTTTCAAACCTGACCTAGATATCATCAAGGTGAAGATTCTGACCAATTTTCATGAAGATCCATTCAAGGGTATGGCCTCTAGAGAGGTCACAAGGTTTTTCTATTTTAAGACCTACTGACCTAGTTTTTGATCGCAGTTGACCCAGTTTCAAACTTGACCTATATATCATCAAGATAAACATTCAGACCAACTTTCAATACAGAAACCCATGAAAAATATGGCCTCTAGAGAGGTCACAACGTTTTTTCATTATTTGACCTACTGACCTACTTTTTGAAGGCACGTGACCCACTTTCAAACCTGACCTAGATATCATCAAGATGAACATTCAGACCAACTTTCATACAGATCCCATGAAAAATATGGCCTCTAGAGAGGTCACAAGGTTTTTCTATTATTTGACCTACTGACCTAGTTTTTGATGGCACGTGACCCACTTTGGAACTTGACTTAGATATTATCAAGGTGAACATTCTGACCAATTTTCATGAAGATCTCATGAAATATATGGCCTCTAGAGAGGTCACAAGGTTTTTCTATTTTTAGACCTACTGACCTAGTTTTTGACCGCACGTGACCCAGTTTCTAACTTGACCTAGATATCATCAAGATGAACATTCAGACCAACTTTCATACAGATCCCATGAAAAATATGGCCTTTAGAGCGGTCACAAGGTTTTTCTATTATTTGACCTACTGACCTAGTTTTTGAAGGCACGTGACCCACTTTCAAACTTGACCTAGATATCACCAAGGTGAACGTTCTGACCAACTTTCATGAAGATCTTATGAAACATATGGCCTCTAGAGAGGTCACAAGGTTTTTCTATTTTTAGACCTATTGACCTAGTTTTTGATGGCACGTGACCCAGTTTCAAACTTGACCTAGATATCATCAATGTGAACATTCCGACCAATTTTCATGAAGATCTTGTGAAATATATGGCCTCTAGAGAGGTCACAAAGTTTTTCTATTTTTAGACCTACTGACCTAGTTTTTGATGGTAGTGACCCAGTTTCGAACTTGACCTAGATATCATCATCAAGATGAACATTCTGACCAACTTTCATAAAGATCCCATGAAAAATGTGACCTCTAGAGTGGTCACAAGCAAAAGTTTACGGATGGACGGACGCACGCACGCACGCACGCACAGACGACGGACGCCGGACACCGCGCGATCACAAAAGCTCACCTTGTCACTTTGTGACAGGTGAGCTAATAAAAATGGACTTGGTCACAATTATTACACGTGTAAAATATCTTGGGCTATATATTTGAAAAACAGATATGTAATATGCAGGTTGTACAACCCCTAATACAGATAAAGCAAGTTGTGAAAGCCATCTAGCACTGAAGACCTGGCATAATATGAAAGGGCACTTTCAAAATGATAAAACTGATGTAGTAGAGAAGCAGAATATTGTAGCAGAGAAGGTTCAGAGTGCAGATTTCAGCAGACTTACAAGGTTTAACTCAATTCACTTCTTTTCTTCCTCATTAGAGAAATAAACTCTAGAAACACTGCTCCAAGGCAGGATTGATTGGTTCCCAGCTTGTAATAATTTTGAAGAATTAGCATGGCAAAGGCAAAGGCAATTTTAGTCTTTGCCAAGGCAAAGATTGTGACTGGTTAGTTATTTGACAGCCTACCCTACCACAACGCTCTATCTTGAAAGTGCCCAAAATTCCTTCAACATTTTGTATCCTTCAACTTGGTGGACACTGCAGTCTAGGTATGACAACACTAAAACTGATGGAGTAACTTTTCCTTGATACATGTATTCTCAAGACCAATTAAAAATTCAACCAACCTTGTTTACTGAAATGCCAGCAGTTTCTTTCAAGAACTAAGTTTTTGTTCAACACGCAACTACTGAATAAAAGGTAAAACAATGAATCTGTGTAACTTATGATGACAATTCTACCACTGAAGTCAAAAGAAACGAAGTACAGAGTAAATAATATGTATGACTTATTGAAAATACTGAAAAATTGACAAATACTGAAAAATCATTAATATTCGTGAAAGACTACTTTTTGTGAATTTCGTGGTTGTGTTAATCCAACACATGAAATCCTAACAAAGAAACAAACAAAATTCTCAATCATTCAATTCTGTTGCACTTTTAGACACAAAAAGGAGCTTTTACCAGCTTTAATGGTGAATCCTCACATGTTCCAAAGTGGGATTAAGTGCAGAAGAAAGCCTCAAGTTTCACTTCATATAGTATATATGTAAGGCACCAAAGTAGAGCTGCAAACCTTTTGCAAAGTAGCTTGATAGCTTACGCATATAGGCAAGTGATGAAAGTCAATGACCTTTATATCTTTGCCACTGAGGCACATGCTTGAAATAACGAAGAACTTGTTCCTAAATCACTATATCTTATGGTTCATAAAATGCGTATTTTGACAAAAAATGGTACTGTTCTTAAGCTAAAACCATGAATTTAGTAAAACTTCCTGTAATGGTAAATTCTATATGTGCATAAATTTTGTGTGAACCCATCAAAGTAAGTCTATCATTCAAATCATCTGAATACCCACATCTCTTCTTCTGACCCCAGTGGTACATGTTTCAAGATGATAAAACTACTTACTAGCAATCATTCACAGGTGCTAATATAAACCAATTACACAGGAGTTTATATGGGAAAATAATGTTGAAACTCTGTTTATACTGTCGATCAACAACCTATGACATAAAAAAATTAAATATTTCATTATTACATAATTAAAAACCATGCACACTTTGGGTAAAGACTAGTATATTACAAAATAAAAAATTATTTCATTCAAAATGTACAATTAAAAATGCACATATTATGTATATATACAATCCATGCATAAAAAATGACAATAGAATGTATTTAAAACTGGAATGGCATATAAAGCATGGGTATTTTCAGAATGGCAATTGCGCCAGATAGTTTTCGAGACTAAAACTAAAACAGAAAATCTCATACATATTTGACAAAATAGTTCCAGGGCTACTTTTTTCAATCAGTTTGAAGCAAATTTGACTGTAGAAGCTGTATCTAAACCTTTGGGCTTGATTAACAGTGAAAATTGGCAGAAAGTTTGCAAAAAATACTACTAATAAAAACAAACTTTATCAAGGTAGTGTATTTCTACAGAAAAATAGCAAGCCCTGGTTAATGTTTTTAGATTTCTATAATTAATTGTGCATTCATGAGAGAACAATTTAGAATGAGCAATTTACAGGTATACAGGAGGTTACTAAGGTCTTGTGACAAAACAATTACAATCCTTTCATTTAAAATACATAGTGCACTTATGGCTTGCCCCTCATCTGTCTGCCATTCAGTCCATTAGTTTCATGTACATTTTAAGTTACCACACGATCCCACTTTGCCACTTTCCTGTCATATTTTATGACTATTTGTTGCCATAGCAACCACAATCTTTGCCACAGCAATAAAATAAAAGTAGCTGCATATTCTCTATACTGCAAACTTCTACAACCACCAAGTTTCATGAAAAAAATGTCTTGTACTTTTAAGTGACATACAGACATTGGGCAAACCCCAAGTCTCCTCAAGTGAAACACCAGTAAGTATTCTTTCTTGATCTAATGTGTTTATTCTTTTGCCTTGTAACCTGTTATAATTTTATCAAATTTGTTACATAACAAAAAATGACAAAAAAAGGCACATTGCTGGATTTCTGTTTTTATGAACTTAAATTAGCAAATGGCAATAACTTCAAATCTTTTTTTCACAACTTCCAATCCACGAAATTTCGCACAAGAAATTAAAAGATTTTACAGTACTAAGGGCAAAATGGAAAACTGGAAACTTGCTGACTTTAATGACAGTTTTCTGTTAAAACCTATGACATACACAATATATACTATAAGTACCTATAAACTAACTGATTAAACTAGCTGGAAGACCTTAAAAGTTAAATATTGCTTAATGAATCAAAATGAAGCAAGGCTACAACATTTTTGTAGAACATTCAGTTATAAAAATCACTTATCTTGATGTTTTTGCTCCATTATCTGCATGTCAAGACCAAATAAACTTTTTAACAGACAAAAAAATCAATTTTGTGATGAAAGTTATAATTTCCATTCTCAATGCAACACACATAGTTTACAAGCACTTGGCAAGATTTATCACAAATCACATCATTTATTGTTCCTCCTTCTACTGTATAATCTACTAAATCTGTTACAGATTTTCTTGATTTCTTTCTCTCTTTTTATCTTGCAAGATATATGGCTGAAATTCAATTTTTCAAAATAGAAACAACCTATCAAAACTGTTTTTAGACAATAAATTCAAAACTAATATACTTGATTTTCTTTAAAAGTTAATTTTATCATTGTTCAAGTTCTTTGCAATGATGTATAATATAAATGCAAAGTGGAATCAACAAAAATCCTTGCTATAGGACTTGTGAATCCAACACTAAATTTAATAAGCAGTTTAAATTATGAAAAAATGCACACATATGTACAAGTACATTCAACAAAGTACAAATAATTTATAATTTCAAGTAAAAACCAAACTCAAAACATAAGTTCTGGTCATAATTTATAAGATATAAAAATCTAACAATTTAGTTTTAAAATGATAAAATACCTTTGCAAAACTGCAAAACTTTGTCTTAATTATATATGAAATCAACATGTAATGGCGCTAAGATAAAATATATCACTCCAATGTTCTGATAAAAAAATGTATGGTACAACAGTTTTGCCAAATGGGCAAATAGTTGATATCATTTTAACAAAGATTATAAATTCTTTTATATGAAACTGATCATGTGTATGTCTGGAGACAGTTTCTCATCAGAAAGTGAGAAAGAGTTAGCTTGTGGTATGAACAGATGATGCAAGCACATACATTATACAGTTTGTGAAAAGTAAAATACTTGGGTGAATATTTTTACACATGAAATTGTGTCATTTAAATCTCTGTAAACTGTTTAAATCCTGCTCAGAACTAACAGTATTAGTAACACTATTGAAATTTGATATAAAATAGTTCTAAAGAATTTAGCTGTATGTACTTAATTCTTTATAGCATACACTTAAACAATACTAGTTTATCATTTTTGATATCTAATATCAACTGCTATCCAATTTAACAAACAAGAGGACCATGATGGTCCTGAATCGCTCACCTGTTCCCACATGACCCTGTTTTGAGTATAACGCTGTTTTTTCTATTATTTGACATAGTGACCTAGTTTTTGAGCTCATGTGACCCAGTTTTAACTTGACCTAGATATCATCAAGATAAAAATTCTGACCAATTTTCATGAAGATCTTGTGAAATATATGGCCTCTAGAGAGGTCACAAGGTTTTTCTATTTTTAGACCTACTGACCTAGTTTTTGAAGGCACGTGACCCGGTTTCGAACTTGACCTAGATATCATCAAGTTGAACATTCTGACCAATTTTCATAAAGATCCCACAAAAAATGTGACCTCTAGAGTGGTCACAAGCAAAAGTTTACGCATGCACGGACGACGGACGCTGCGCGATCACAAAAGTTCACCTTGTCACTATGTGACAGGTGAGCTAAAAAAATGTAATTTTCAAGTTCAGCTGTAGGCATGTCCCTTTAAAGACACCATCCTTTATTATAATTAAAACAGTTTCATTTTTAATACTTATTTCTCTGCCACTTCGGGTGCTTTCATTTCCTTTCTGATATTTCCAATCATCAAATAATAGAGTAATCTGTCCAGGAAAAAAACCTGTTTAGAGTTTAATACCTGACCAAACTTAAAACTAAGTCTAAACACTAATATATTTCTTTCAACAAGTGAATTTTAGGACATTGGTAACATTTGTTAAAATTCATTCGTAACAGTTTTGTTTAACAGCTATATGTATATACATTCACTTTTTATGACACTTACTCCATGAAATAAAAATAACAAAATATTGCTTACCTAACCTGTTTATTTGTTCACATAACATTAAAGACATTTTTTTGTGTGACCTTATCATATTTCTTAAAACATAACCTATTTAAACCTATAGTGTTCAAAAAAACTCAATGTAACATACTTCATACATGTTTTTATCAACTTATGTCAACTAACATGTTCAAAGTACTCCAGAAAAGACAAGTTTATGGTGGATTTCTCTTTGTATGCATCGGCAGCGGTGCTCATTAAAGAAGCCACATCTTTAATAAGAATTCTGATTTGAAAACAAAACAAAAGAGATGTTTTCAAGTCTCATCCTGAAACTTGAAGGTACTGGATCCTCTGCATTTTCCGTGTGATTGCGAATTTTCGTTAGCCAATTTGGCATTCTTTGGACGTAAATATAACTTGATGTGTACATGGCTTTTCCAGTAGACCATATTGCAAACTGGCACTGCCAAATATGTCATCCATTATAAACAAAGTTGTTACTTACTTATTTACTAAAAATGGAGAATGCTGAAATCGCATATAGAGTTCTAATACATAACTTGCTATCATTACAAGTTCACTATCTTAGGTATGAAAGTGTTATAAAGTGTTTTAATTCCATTATTACATTGTTAATAGCAGAGTATAAGCTGCACTTTTCAGGAATGTTGTAACTACATTGTGTAGTGATATGCAAAATATAATGATAATTTGGTCCGTATACATGTTGGTGATGAAGCAAGCTAGATAAATCCAGTGTCAATAATTACATATCTCAAAACTAAAATAATGCTGATCTGTTTTGCTCCTATAAAACTGTTAAATCTGTCATACTGTAATACAGCCAAACTATAACCAGGAAATACAACAGTCTTTAATTCTGTTGCACTATTTTCTTCTTGATTTATCTAGAGAGACAATTTGCAATTGAGTTTGTAAAGTTTAAATCAAAATCACAGTACTTCATGTAATGAAACCTGACTACCCCCACCCATCCATACTATTATCAGCAACGGCTCAATGACTGTATGAATTGTAGTACAAAATGTATGTGTGTTAAGTCTATACAATACACATAGAATAGTTTCTCCACAGGTACAAAGAACAGCAATTAGATGCTATTTCTACAAAAACAAAGTATTTTCTAGATGACATAAATTTTTTAAGTAGATTCAGTTAAATGCCAGAGAGACACTCTTTGATTTTGTCTCGACTTGAGAACTGCTTCAGGTTTGTTAGTAATAAAAAGTATTCATACGTCTATAAAAAATATTAATTTACAATTTCTATACAGTGCTTTCTTTACGGGGGCACAAGTGACTTTTTTGCTTAGTTTTACTTCTATTACAATGTGACAATGGGGTTATCCCCCTCCCCATTTGTGCCCCCTCCTTCATGTTTTTGTCTACCACTACCATTGTTTTGTTTTGCTGCATCTTTATTTAAACGTCCACTTCCATTTTTCTGTCGTCCACTCCCATTATTCCGCCCACTATCATTACTCCTCCCACTGTGATTACTCCTGTCACTTCTATCAAGTTTTTCTTTTTCTATGTTACGTAATTTATCAGATTTTTCACTCCGTTCACTAACTCTGCTTTTCTCTGAACGATCACTGTGTTCACTTTTAGAACTTTTATTCAAATAATCCTGCACTTCATCTTCATCATCGTGCTCGGCGATCAGGTCACTATCATAAGATTTGGAAGACTGTCTTGAATGACCTGAAGCCGACGACAAATGTGATGCTTGCGACATCTGTGAATATCTTCCAACGCCTCCTCGTTGCGGAGCTAATGTTAACCTTTGATTCACAGGTTTCACAGTTATGATCAAATTTGAACTATTGGCAACCATCATATCGGTGACTTGATCAAGTGTCTTTCCACATACCTCAATTCCGTTAACTTCCAAAACTTCATCATTTACGGCAAGAAGTCCAGTACTCTCAGCTAAACCTCCAGGCACAAGTCTCGAAATGAAAATGCCAGGAACTTTTTCTAAACCCTGTGGTGTAACTCTAACACTTGTACCGTCCCGAATATAAAATCCTAAAGGCTTATCAGAACCGTTTTTCATCAGTTTGACCCTACGATGTGTTTCAGGCACAATATCAACATCAATAATTGCAGAAACTCTGCGGAAATCTTCAGGCAACCCAATCGGAATACGGTTCCTGCCGTAGTTTGTTGTGTCGTTGCTCCTCATTTTTGTCAACAGTTTCTTCTTCTTCTGAACTGTGCCATATCCATTCAGTTCAGCATAATTCTCACCTAAATTACATAAAATACAGATTATTTTACAAACATACATATACATTTAAATAAGGCTTTCATTTATAATTGATTCTTTTTAAACAATTAGCAACTTTAAAGAGGATATAATGTAAATCCAAAGTAGACTATTGTATCTATACATTATAAAATCGAATTCTTACTATAATGCTAATACTGGACAACAATTTTGGAGGTTTAGTTTCTGAAATACTGTTACATACAAAGATATCTGTAAAAATGTTGTTGACATCCAGTATTTGTTGTTGTTTTTTTGTATAAATTTTACACAACACAATTACAGGTCATAACTAGAGCTGTCACAGGAGTGATGAATTATACCCCCACAATACGGCCTTGTCACAGAAGTAAGCCAATGTCAAATTCAATAGGGGTCATTTGCTGGTCATCATGTTCAACCTCCCTATTTAGTTTCGTGATCCTAGGCCCATAAGTGTTCTCAAGTTATTGTCCGGAACAATTTAACTGTTCCAGGTCACTGTGACCTTGACCTTTTGACAGTAACAAAGTTCTGCCTAGTTCCCACACAAACAGTTATCCAAGGGCCGAATACTCACATCTGCACCTACAGCCAGTGATCAAATCTTTTTCCTGAATACTATATTCAAGAAATCGAATGAAGTCATATGAATTACTTTCTTTATTGCACGATTTTCTTATTGCAGCGTATTAAACAAAGCACGGAAATTCATCATCCATAATCAGGAAAGACGTCATGGCTTTTCAAGACAAATAACAATCTTTAGATCCAGTTGTGTTTTATCACTTGGAGCGTAACATTATGTATTTTTGATAAAATGGTGTTTTTGAATCAAGAAATATACTAAAAGGAACAAAGAGTAACTATCAAGGTATCTAATTGTTATTCTGTTTTACGATAAATTAAATATATATTCCTGCATAAATATTCTATATGTATGTTATTTGTTATATACATGTATATGTCATTTACTGCACAAGAATCATCTTACCCACCCCCACTCCCACTTGTGTGAAAACACTGGAAATCCCTGTCAGGTATGCAAGAAAATAAGTATATATCAACTGCATTCTTTAACAAATGAAATGCATTTAGTTAATAGTAATAGCTAATATGAGATAAATTATTAAATATGACTGGTAATAAAAGGTATCATTATTTTGAAACAAGCATCCAAATTAAACAGATGAGAAGCCACTTGTTGGTGATCACTGACAAGCAGTTGGTATATCTACTTGTGTTATCAGACAGAGAAGAGATATAAACTGTTATTTAGAAGCCACAACTATTTTAATAAGGTGTACATCCCCTACAAGCTGATTGTATGGAATCTTAATGCGACAGGTCATAAACTACCCTATGCTGTAAATCTTGGAATAATTTTACCCTTTTTAAGTTGGACAGGAAATAGCCACTAGTTAAATGTGCTATTATGGCGCAAAAAATTAATACCAGTACATGTAACGAAAATGTCAGTCAACAGAAAAAAATGTAAAATATTGCCATCACAAATATTTCTAGGCTTACAGGAATAGTCTCAGACGTTCATTACTTTATATTATCTATACAAAAACAAGGATAGGGCATAATTATTATGTCTTGAAAGTATTGCAAACATTCTTCCATATGACAGGGCGTTTCATCCTTATATAACAGAGGCCAATATTCGGCCACTTCCCAATTGAAAATAAGGTCATTTTTTCCCAACTGTGGCAGAGGAACTTTCCAAAAAGTATTTTTTTGTAGGGGGGACAGAAGCAAGGAAGCAATGAGCTCATTTATGATTTGGAAACCACCAAATTGTGTCCTCTGTTACATACCTCTTTTGCAGAAGGCAAACAGGCCCTGTTTCAAAGAAAAGCTCTTTTCCCAAAATGAGCAATTACCGCATATGAATTTCCCAATTTGAAAAGCCAGGGCCTCTTCCCAATTTCCTGATGAAAGGCCCCATATGAACATAGTTAAATTTTTAAATTTTATATATTTAAAGCAAACTTTAGGCTTCCCGAAAAGATCTGATTTTACAGTACCTACTTGGACAGCTTACAGAGGCATTGTTATTTAATATATAACGAGATTTGATGCTGTATGAGGAGAAACTACAATAGACCTCTGGTATGTTAGGATGCTAAAATGTATTACTTATCTATGATAACCCAATGTAATATGGACAAAATGCACATGCATTTAAAAAAACATTTCAAAATAAATAAGAGGGTTCGCTAATACAGGTATTTGTTTTACTTAATTTGTTGTTTTTGTTTTGTTTTTACAGTAGGAACTGTCTGATTGTGAAACTTTTTATACCTCTCCAAAGTTAACGCATGTTTCATACTGTAATGACTGGTGGCAAATGTACTTTCCAAACTCAATATGAGCCGCACCATGAGAAAACCAACATAGTGCATTTGCGCAGTTTGGTCAGGATCAATGCTGTTCGCTAATGGTTTCTTTAATTGCAATAGGCTTTGAAAGCAAAAAGCATGGATCATGACCAGACTGCGTGCGGCTCAATTATATATCCTAATAAATTCTCCTATTTTCTGTATATCAAACTGATATCAGAAATAGAAGAAAGCTGAATGTTTTAGTAATTTTGCTTAATAAAGCTCTATGTTTACTGATTATGCATTAACATGTAAAAGGTTGTCCTAAATGTGTGTCAGAAATATTGATCACAGGTTATAGTCAAGAGATCCTTAATCATTCATGACTCCTTACACTGTGAGTGTGTATCTCTCACAATATATCACTGGCAATACAGCCCATGTAGACTGCAGTACACTATCAACGAGCAATCAGTTAATTAGGTCCTGGATGTTTTACAAGACACAGAACACTTGGCTATTATCACTTTTATTGCTATTTAATGGGTCTATTTCTGATAGTAGCAACACAAAAGAGAATGCAGTGGATAATACTAGAACAAAAAAAGCAATTTTTTTTTTCTAATTCTACACACTATAAATATTAAGTCAATTATCTTTTACTATTTTAAACAAACATTTTTTTAAATACAGTTACTGTGAAATTATTTAATTTCATGTGCATGAAATTACATTGTTTTGATTTTAATTTTGAAAGATTTCGATTATGGTAACTTTATTCATGCATCAAATTATAGGATAGATAGGTTTATTTCTGTGTACAATGTACATATTCATTGAAATATATATATATATATATATATATTAATATCGCTGTGATAAAATGTTTGAGAAAGAAAAAAAAATGAACGGAAAAAATGTCATAGTTTGTTCTCGCATAATGCTTACACTAATTAATTGTGATGATTTTCAAACGCGTATTATTATGACGCGTATCACTTTATGAAATGTCACACTATATTTCCGTTGAATATATATATATATATATATATATATAATAACACACAGATAACGATGAAAAATATTGCATAATTTTTTTTTTTATGTCATTAAAATCATTATGACACAAAGGATGACACAAATAAGAGATAGAAATTGTCTCTTATTTCCACTGTGGTCTATAGATCAAAGCAACCATGAAAATTAGTCCCCCATTAATAGATTTATTTATCAAATAATCAAGGCTTTTTGTGATTCATACAAACCAAACAAACATTTAAGGACTTTTTGAGGACCTTTCCACATTTTCCAGGACTTTTTTCCTATATTTCTAGGAATACTAAATATTATGAAATATCATCTTTCAAAACAGAGTTTTAGATGTAGAAACATATTATCAGGGTTTCAGAAATCTGCATTTTTTTTGGTAGCACGTTGGGCTACCAATGTTTTCATCTGGTAGCCCAAACATTAAAGTTTATTTGGCAACGTTGACCAATTCGGTTATTTAATCAGTATGTTTACTGTTCCACCACCAACAATAATCTTGCCGGCAATATATCCATATTTTGTGATATGTTGTCATCATTCTCAGACATAGCACACGGTACATACCACACGTCTTTTCAATGTTCTTTCATCACGGGTGGTAAATGCGCAATCCAGTTCCCACTGGGAATGCGCTTAAAATGGGTTGCGTGACTTCCGGTGCTGGTGTTGCGCATCAATATACATTTGTATACAAAGTCGAGGTAGGTGGGTTTTTGTTTTTGTAAATAATGACACATTTACTAGTGTTTTTGAAAAAAGCAAAATGCTATTTGACACAAAAATGAACAAATATCATGTTTGAAATATCAAATTATTAATTTAAAAATCAGCCCTGATATCACGAAAACTCTGCTGGCTGTAACTGTCAAAAAGTATGGAATCATGAAAAATGCTAATTTTTTAGCTTTTGTGCCTTTTTTCCGGAAATGTGACGCTTCTAATGATCAAACACGTGTAAAACAGTCATTCATGAGTATTACATACACTTGAATGAAATGTTGCTTACATTATGATGTATACTAGCAACTCCATTCCCGGTGCGCAACCCCATTCCCGATGAATTTTTGTCAATTATGTCCCCGTAAACAGGATTTGAAGCAAATGATTTTGATATCCGTTATTTCATAACAGTTGAGTTATCATAAAAAGCATCAGAATTTCAGATGTCCTCAGATTTAGGCATATGAGGTCAGAAACTGCCATTTTTGTTGATTTCATACTTTTTTCACGCTTCGTGTCGCCAGATTTTTGTGAATCATAACTTACAAAGCAGATATTTTACATATATGATGTATCATCATATTTGTGTCGAATAGCATTTTCCTTTTTTCGAGAAAATTATTCTTGTCTCATACTAAGCAAAATCATAACTTCACATACCTTAATTTCGTCTTTTTTTTTACGCGTAACACCAGCACCGGACGTTGCGCAACCTATTTTAAGCGTATTTCCAGCGGGAATTGGATTGCGCGTTTACCACCCGTGTTCATGCAGTTAATAACAAGAGCTGTCCGTAAGACAGCCAAGCTCGACTATTCGAAATATTGTCACAGAAGCAGGAAATTATTACCCAAAATGTTAAATATCAAAAGAGTTTTAAGTTCGAAAGGGGACATAATTTGACCAAAATGCATATCAGAGTTATGGGACTTGATGCTATCAACTAGTTTTATAACCCCGAAGAAACATGTTAAGTTTCAATTCCATATCTGCATTAGTTTTGGAGATAATAACTTACATGTAAAACTTTAACCAGAATTTTCTAAGTCCAAAAGGGGGCATAATTTGCCCAAAATGCATGTCAGAGTTATGGGACTTGATTCTGTCAACTAGTTTTATAACCCCGAAGACCCATGTGATGTTTCAATTCAATATCTGCATTAGTTTTGGAGATAGTAACTTGCATGTAAAACTTTAACCAGAATTTTCTAAGTCCAAAAGGGGGCATAATTTGCCCAAAATACATGTCAGAGTTATGGGACTTGATTCTGTCAACTAGTTTTATAACCCCGAAGACACATGTGAAGTTTCAATTCAATATCTGCATAGTTTTGGAGATAGTAACTTGCATGTAAAACTTTAACCAGAATTTTCTAAGTCCAAAAGGGGCATAATTTGCCCAAAATACATGTCAGAGTTATGGGACTTGACCCAGTGAGGTAGGTAATTGATCTAGAAAAAGAAAAAATAAGTTTTAAATCCATATGCCTTTTAGTAATAGCTGTATGTACTTGCACGCAAAACTTTAACCAGAATTTTTAAGTCCAAAAGGGGGCATAATTTGGCCAAAATACATGTCAGAGTTATTGAACTTGACCTAGTGATGTAGGTAATTGATCTAGAAAAAGAAAAAATAAGTTTCAAATCTATATGCCTTTTGGTAATAGCTGTATGTACTTGCACGCAAAACTTTAACCAGAATTTTCTAAGTCCAAAAGGGGGCATAATTTGGCCAAAATGAAGGTCAGAGTTATTGGACTTGCTGCTATCAACTAGTTTTATAACCCCGAAGACACGTGAAGTTTCAATTCAATATCTACATTAGTTTTGGAGATAGTAACTTGCATGTAAAACTTTAACCACAATTTTCTAAGTCCAAAAGGGGGCATAATTTGCTCAAAATACATCTTAGAGTTATGGAACTTGACCCAGTGAGGTTGGTAATTGACCTAGAAAAAGAATAAATAAGTTTCAAAGCTATATGCCTTTAAATGATAGCTGTATGTACTTGCATGCAAAAACTTAACCAAGGTTTGAGCCGACGCCGACGCCGACGCCAGGGTGAGTAGAATAGCTAGACTATTCTTCGAATAGTCGAGCTAAAAATTACAAAATTTCACTCAACTTAAAAGACTTTTTAGCTATACCATGCATACTGAAGGCCTTTTTAAGCACTTTTAAAAGTCAAGAATAAATTTAATTATATTCCAGGGCACATTTTCAAGGCCTTTTCAAGAAAGAACATCAAATATAAGCCCTTCTTCAGACTGTATAAACCCAACTTTTTTGGGTTTATTTTCTGATTTACCACGGTTCCAAGATTAGATGCAAAAAGCATCTGAACCACAAGGGCATAATAATTTAACATGATTTCACTCTTTTTATACCATTTTGAAATTATCACCATCTGAAACAAGAGGGCCAAGATGGCCCTAGGTCGCTCACCTGAGAAACACACCATAACAGTGTAAACATGTTTGACCTAGTGATTTCATGGAAACAAATATTCTGGCAAATTTTCATTAGGATTGGACCCAAAATGTGGTCTCTTGAGTTTAAACAAGTATTTTCTTTGATATGACCTAGTTTTTGACCCCAGATGACCAGTATTCAAACATGGCCTAGAATTCATCGAGGCAATCAGTCTGACCAAAATTCATGAAGATCAATTGACAAATACAGCCTCTATCGCATACACATGGTTTTTCTTTGATTTGACCTAGTGACCTACTTTTTGACCCAAGATGACCCATATTCAGCCACAACCTAGATTACATCAAGGCAATCATTCTGACTTAATTTCATAAAGATCAATTGAAAAATACAGCCTCTATTGCATACACAAGGTTTTTCTTTGATTTGACCTTGTGACCTAGTTTTTGATCCAAGATGAACCATATTCGAATTCAATCTAGATTTATCAAGGCAATCATTCTGACCAAATTTTATGAAGATCAATTGAAAAATACAGCTTCTATCTCATACACAAGGTTTTTCTTTGATTTGACCTAATGACCTAGTTTTTGTTCCTAAATGACCCATATTCAAACTCTGCCAAGATTTTATCAAGGCAATCATTCTGACCAAATTTCAGGAAGACCAACTGAAAAATACAGCCTCTATCGCATACACAAGGTTTTTCTTTGATTTGACCTAGTTACCTGGTTTTTGATCCCAGATGACCCATATGCAATCTTGACCTAAATTTCATCAAGGCAATCATTCTGACCAAATTTCATGAAGATCAATTGAAAAATACAGTCCCGATCGCATACACAAGGTTTTTCTTTGATTTGACCTAGTGACCTAGTTTTTGAACCAAGATGACCCATTTTCGAACTTGGCCTAGATTTCATCAATGTTATCATTCTGACAAAATTACATGAACATCAGTTGAAAATTACAGCCTCTCTCGCATACACGAGGTTTTTCTTTGATTTGACCTAGTGACCTAGTTTTTGACCCCAGATGACCCATTTTCAAACTTGGCCTAGATTTCATTAATGTAATCATTCTGACAAAATGTCATGAAGATCAGTTGAAAAATGCAGCCTCTATCGCATACACAAGCTAAATGTTGACGGACAGACGACAGACGCCGGACATCGAGCGATCACAAAAACTCACCTGAGCATTGCTCAGGTGAGCTAAAAATGTCAACCTTTTTAAAAAAAGTCTTCTGAAAACTTTGAAAGGAAACGACAACAAATGCCACAATCACTTTACCTTTCTTTTGTACAAATATCCGTAGCACTGGTTTTGCAGTGGAAAGTGCCAAATTAAAGTTATCATCATTGTTAATTGGTAACAGGTCACCGTGGGTGTCTGTGTATGTTATCGTGAAAGGAGTATCATTTAGAAAATGCAACTTCTCCACACTGTCCCGGAATGGTTCAAACTTCAGATGACTGCAGCGATCAACCGAAAATCTTCGAAATTCTGCATCAAACTGAAAAGAAATAGAAACCATGTACAAGTTTGTCTGTAAATTAAGTAACGAAAGCATTTTTTTAAAATCATGCAATACTTACAAGTGAGCATTACTGTTTTTACAAACTTTACTTACCACTAGTGTTGTTTTCAGTTTTATCAAGTAAAAATGACACCTGGAAATTAATCATAATGGCTTTGTTTATAATGTGGCTGCAACAATTTTGCTATAAACATAAATCCTATCAATTTATTTTGGCAACTGTTATTTCTGATATCTATTAATTTACAAGATCTGAATATTTAATTAACATGGCTATCACTGGCTGCAACAATGAATGAAAGTGGTTCCTTTTTTAACTGCATTGTCTTTTTGGACAGCTGCCAGTATTTTTATAATTTTTCAAAACAACATGTGGTTTTCTGAAGAGAAAAATAATAGAGCAATATATCTCAAATATTGGAAATCCAAATTTGAAACACATTGGAATTTAACAAGTTAAAACACAGCAATTTTCAGTTCCTCTAAGGCACATCTATATAAATATATAATGATCATCTTGTACAATTTTGGTTGCAATGTCTGTTTTACATACTGGTCATCAGTGTGTGGAACCCAAGGACTGGACGCAATGACATGACCATTCTACATTATTGACATTCCTTATACCCTGTTTAAATGCCCCAGTGGTGTTACATTTTGCACCAAGGGGCGTTTATTTCTGCACCAAAATACAAACAAGAATGTAGGTCAGAAGGTCAAAATTAAGACTATTCAAGAGGAGTATTGAAATCTGTATAAAAAACTATATAGGTGGTCCAAATTTCTATACTGTAATTTCAAAAATGAAAAAGAGGGTCAGTAGGTCACAATTTCAACAGGTCAAGGTCACAGTCAAGTGACCCCTAATTACTTGGGGTCATCACGTAACTGTGATTAAACAGTCTAGGAAATATGATCAGATAATTTTTTAAGTATTTTTTCCTATATAACTCATACACGTGGCCCCTGGGGCGGGGCCTCTTTTCACCCCACGGGCATAATTTGAACAATCTTGTTAGAGAACCACTAGGCAATGCTATATACCAAATATCAAAAGCCTATGCCTTGTAGTTTCAGACAAGAAGATTTTTAAAGTTTTTTCCTATTCAAGTCTATGTAAAACTTGGGACCCCCGGGGTGGGGCCTCTTTTCACCCCAGGGTAATAATTTGAACAATCTTGGTAGAGGACCACAAGGCAATGCTACATGCTAAATATCAAAGGCCTAGATCTTGCGGTTTCAGACGAGAAGATTTTTAAAGTTTTTTCCTATATAACTCTATGTAAAATTTGGGACCCCCGGGGCAGGGCCTCTTTTCGCCCAGGAGCATAATTTGAAAAAACTTCATAGAGGACCATTAGATGATATTTCATGCCATATAATGAGGCTCTACGCTTTGTGGTTTTTGACAAGAAGATTTTCAAAGTTTTCCCGATATAAGTCAATGTGGTGGACGGATAGCTCAGTGGTTTGCACACTGGCCTTCCAATCCTGAGGTCGGGGGTTCGATTCCCGGCAGCTACTTGGGAATTTTCAGAAACGCTTTTCAGTGTTTCCCACCCAACTAGAGGTGTACTGGTCAGGAACCTAGGCAATCCTTGCGTGTATCAGTGCTATACACTGGGCACGTTAAAGAACCAGGCTGTCTATTCGCAATGAGCTAGGCTAAGTTAGCCGGACAAGCCTGTATCTGATTTCTGATCTCTCTGTCGTGGGGGCTTTGTCTCACTCTGTCCCTCTGGTCAGATCGCTCTGTGTCTGTACTAGTAGAGGATGAATTATGCGCCCTGTGTGGCTGCATTTGAACTATGTAAAGCGCCTTTGAACGTGAAATTGATCATGAAAAGGGCGCTATATAAATCTGGTATAATAATAATAAACCACGTGACCCCAAGGGCGGGGCCATATTTGACCCTAGGAGGATAATTAGATAAGTTTTGGTAGATGACCATTAGATGATACTACATGCAAAATATTAAAGCCCTATGATCTGTGGTTTTGGACAAGAAGATTTTTAAAGTTTTTCCTTTTGGTTGCCATGGCAACCAGAGTTCTGTATGGATCTCAATTCTATTCCGTGTAGGGTTTTCCTTGTTTAGCAACATAATAAGCATTTCTAAATAAGTGTCTAAGTTTACATTTTGATCAACAATAAGGATCTCTGTACTGCTGAGCCTGATGGTTTATTTAATTTAGCTAAGTAAGAACAGCTTGTAAATTTTTGGTGGGTTTTGGAAAGATAATGAATTTCTACAACATCAATTTTGAAGCTTTTGTTGCCATTCACAAATGACCATGATCCCCCTTCACTGATACAAACTTTACATTTTTGAGAATCCGATTCTTCATAAAAAAAAACCCAACAGAAAATCAACAGAGTCAGTTAACCAAAAGCTGAAATAACTTCTTTCTCTATCATTTTTTTTTCAGATATACTTCTTGCTTCCAGCTTTTCTTCTCTTGTTTTTTTCTTTTTCGGTTCGGGCTCTGAAGTGCCCGAAATGAAGTTTCACATTGCAAAATAAAAAAAAAAACCTTCGCAAAAAATCTGGTTCCTAGTGGACGCTCGAATATTGATTATATGAATTGCGCCTCGGTGACTAAGCTCGATAAATGTGCTAAAAACTGTAGAATGCCGTACTTAAGGCAAAATTAACTTTCGTTTTGTAAATTCCCCAATTTGGGTACGACTTTTTCATTTTTTTGCACTGTAAATGGTTTACTTTTATTTGCAGACTGTGAAAATTGGTTGACTGTCGTTCTACCCAACTTTTGATAGTTAGTTGACCTGCTGATTTTTTGGTTGCGTCGGTCCAACGGTCCACCACTAAGGTCGAGGCCTGCGATCCGTGAATTTGTTGCACACAATGAGAGGGTCGCAATGGGGTTTGTTTTCACATGTCAAACATGCATTCGAAAGTGACAAATGAGATGTTTGGCCTGTTTCAACAACTCCACTTTTCCAGCCTTGGGTTTAGTAACGTAAAATTCACAGAGCGCGTTCAACCAGAGAGTTGCCTCAGTTAGCAAAGAATAATTGTAACTTCAGAGTTATTTCTCAGGTCACGGAGCTGGATTGGCCAGCTTGTAATAGCAACAACTTTCGAGGTCAGTTGCTCAGTCAAGTGTGACTTAGTTACCAATTCTAAGTGTTCCTTCTGAAGAGAAGGAACAATAAAAACAGACAAAACTTACTAATTAGCAAGAACTGACATCTGATGAAAAGTTTATTTTTGGACTCAGAAAGTTCTAAATATAATAGGGTTATTATAATAGTAACTCGATATGGGATGCTGTATTTGGCTCGAGTGGATTTTGCCAGATCGGATCTCACTTACGAATGGTATGCAGTGAAATGCAAGTCAACTGAAGGCAGATACCCTCATACTGCCGCATTTCAGAAAGCTGTTCGCAGAATAGACACCCTACTATCGTTTTCAAGTAAACAACTCAAAAACATGCTATTATTAGTGTCCTTTTTTATGTAAAATTCATTCCACAAGTGAAATAATGTCCATTTGGCCCCCCCAGGTTTACGTGCAAATTTAGGCGCGAAAAATTAGGATCTATTTATTAGGGACTTTTTTCAACTACATCACAGAAGCAAATTTTTTACCGAATTACAGCATTATAACCTCTGGAGTAAGGCAATCAAAGTTATGAAGGAGTGTAGTAATCAGAAGAAGAAGATGATGAATGTCAATTAATGTCGAAGAAAAACAAAACGGTATTAAAGCTTTCCTTTTCGTTATTTCATGGTGCTGGAGTAACTAAGCTAATTTTACAAACCAATTTGCTTAAATTTGGTTTACTTCTGACATGTATTCAAATATTAACAGTAGATATCTAAACAGGCATAGTGATGGATTATACCTAGAAACTTTGCAAATTGTGCACCTGTAATCATTCATGCGTGAAAAGTAAACACGAGTTCAATGTTTGGTCTTGCAAACATCTGATCTGACATGATCTTCAATAAAACAGATAATGAAAAAAATTGCATAACTTGAAGATGGCAAAATCGAATCATCTTTTATGCTTCAGTTAAACGATGACTCATAAATCGCAAATAAAAACAAAATGTCCCAAACCGAGACCACACCTGCAACACCTGAACAAAAACTGCACGGGGTTCTTTTACCTTGCTTTTTATTTCAATAATTCCAGAGTCACTTCGAAGTGATGACTTCGAACTCTTCGACATAATTAAGCTGTTAAGCCCCTAAGTGGGCCAATTTCCTATTTATTTTTGTCAACTTTCTTCCTCTGTGTACAAATTAAACAACACATATTTCCATGACGTCACAAGAAGTTGGGTTCAATTAATCTCATTAGCCGGACGAATTTATGTTTTATTCTTAAGTGAAACCTCCACAGATCGCTAAGGGATAAAATACTTTATGATTTTATATGTTGTTATATTTGACTTAAAATTGATTGCTGTGCTTCATCCGATTTTGTATTTGTTTGGCGAAAATCTCTAATTCGGTGCTCATAATTATTAGCATGTTGTGAAAAGCACTTTCGTTGTGCCACTTTTAAATTTTGGAGAATTTTTGTAATGAATAATGGCGGGGTTGTTTAGGAAACGTCAGTTCAAACCATGGATAGCTTCGAGTGTCATTTCCAAAGACAAAAATTTAAAATCCAGAGTTGTAAAAGTACTCTGCGTAAGTTTCCTTCACGATAATTTACAACTTACAAGAGAGCACTACTGCCACTCACAGGCACGGGTCCAGTGTATATTTTTTGTTTAAAATAAAAAAATCCTTTTTTTTTCACACAAATATACTTTTTATATGTTAGTCAAATGAAAAAAAAATCGATTACAAAAAATCCGGTCACAGTATCGTATACATTGAAAAGGTGAACTATGAGAGCGTAACTCTATGGGAAGCTACTCGGCAAACTTGTAGGCTATTGTGCAATATCTTCATCCACAATTGGAGGCATTAAACACTCCAGTGACAGCTCTAGTTTCCTCAGATGTGCCCAGTTTCACTATCCAGCATCGAAATAGTCGAGCGCGCTGTCTCCTGTGACAGCTCTTAGCTCGACTATTCGAAGAATAGAGGAGCTATCCTACTCGCCCCGGCGTCGGCGTGAGCGTTAGCATCACACAAATGTTAAAAGTTGGCGTACCACCCCAAATATTTTCAAAGTCCATTGAGATATTGCTTTCATATTTTGCATACTTGTTTACCATCATGACCCCAGTCTGTAAAAAGGAGGCAAGGAGGCAACTCTATCAAGCATTTTGACTGAATTATGGCCCCTTTTCGACTTAGAATAAATGTTAAAGTTTGCGTACCACCCCAAATATTTTCAAAGTCCATTGAGATATTGCTTTCATATTTTGCATACTTGTTTACCATCATGACCCCAGTCTGTAAAAAGGAGGAGGCAACTCTATCAAGCATTTTGACTGAATTATGGCCCCTTTTCGACTTAGAATAAATGTTAAAGTTTGCATACCACCCCAAATATTTGCAAAGTCCATTGAGATATTGCTTTCATATTTTGCATACTTGTTTACATTCATGACCCCAGTCTGTAAAAAGGAGGAGGCAACTCTATCAAGCATTTTGACAGAATTATGGCCCCTTTTCGACTTAGAATATGCTTATTGTAATGTTAAAGTTTTACTCATTGCTTATAATATTATACTATCAAGCACTGAGAATAGTCGAGCGCGCTGTCCACTGACAGCTCTTGTTTTAAATATGTTAACTGATCGCTTGATACATATGATATGATACATTCAATAGACTGATCAATATTTAAAAATGATTTAAATTACCATTCTCTGAGACTGTCATCCAGGGAAACGCTTGTTTCCATTCTGGATCAATGCCCGTTTTCCTTTGGCCATCTGGCGTGGCTGGGTGGGATTCTGAATTTGTGACCGTTTTCTCAGGTGTACCTGGTCCAGGAAGAATGTCATTCACAGATTCTACTCGCTTTTCACATCGCACCGTCTCCTCTATTACTGAGTCACTAATACTGTTCTCCTTCCGGAGCTTCTTGAAATAATTCATATTAAACAATGTCCCACTCTCTGATTTACGTTTATTTCCAGGCATCATCAAAAATTAAGTAATAGATCAACGATATTCCACCCGAGAAAACACAATTCATACATGTCAAAAAACATTAACGTGTTGCACAATTTTTGACTTAGTACCATCCATTGTCTTTCCTTGATTGCGAAAAACATTCGGACAATAATTGTTGAAAGTCATCTGTCATCATGGTCATTATTTCTGATTACATAAAAAATCTTAAAACATTTTCATGTACACATCACAAGATACCGTCTGTCAAAGGATTTAAACGCGGAGCTACGATGAAATTTACGTCACACGTTTCTACATAGGAAGCTGTCATTGGTTTATCGTATATCTTAACTGACATCGCTTTACCTGAACTATCGGGTGAGCACGTGGTAAACTTTCGAATACACTATCGGATTAATCGAGGTGTTTATTGAAATACGTTTAAGACATGTCGCTTTGGCAATTAAGGGATGATGGGGGAAATAAGGGATGTCGAATATACAACTCAAAGCCTGAAGGCATGTCGCCCGCGACAGGTGATAATAGCCTGGCTAGAACCCTGACAGTGCTACAGAAAATATATATAATACCTTATTTATTTTTCTATTTATTTATAATTTTTTTATATCTTTGTTGATTATAAATGCAATGGCCACACATTGTGTTAAAGCAAGGCAAAAAAATGGTAGACCTGAAATTCATATTAATGGTCTCAGAAAGAATCAGAATGCATATTTTCATGTATATATATATATTTTTAAATTGTGTGTAGTGGGGGAGGGGGGTTGGGGAGTAATCCTCCCAAACAGATATTGCTGTTCAATATTGATTAGGTAAAAAAGGGTTATGCCATAATTTTTTATTAATAGCAGAGCTACCAGCAGCGCCACCAGTGTCGCATTACGGTTAGACGTGTTAAAAATAAAACAGGTAATGAGATATCGTGTTAGAGGTGTAACGATACGCTAGCCTCACTATACAATACATATCGTGATACAGATGCAACGATACGGTACATATCACGATACACATTGCACATTCATGTGACAAAATGAAAAAGAAAAAAAAGTTCCTAAACTTGGAAAGTACTTGAAATTTTGTTTTAAAGTTAAAAGAAACTGTTTTAAATGAGAAATTTGTTTAGGTACTATCTTTAATACTGATTTTATGAAAGTTTTCATTCAATGCTTCTACTTTTGACTGTATTGTTTCTGTATCATGAAACAGGTCTACAATACGATATGCGTATTGCAAGACTAAGGTATCGCGATACAGTGAATTGCAATATATTGTTACACCCTTAATCGTGTATACTATCAAGTTGAAAATTCGTGGTAGTTTTTTGGAATCAGTGTTGTTTTGGTTTTTTCCAGTAGACTATGCGCATAATAATTAATGGAGTCAGTAGATGCTTGCTGTTTACGGATTATAAAAGTTTCTCGCTTACTGCTTTGAACATTGAATAACATCTGGGTTTGAGTCCTACATCGGGTAGGTTTTCTCCTCAAACTACAACAATTGAAAGTTGCAGGCTTAGTATTAGTGGCCAGGTTATACTCTGTTGAAAGCTGAACAGTTGATGCCTTGCTTTGCAATTCCGTGATAAGGTTAAGCCTTTCAAAATTAAATTTAGCGAGAATTTACTGATTCAAAGCTTGTGAGTAACCATTAGCCTGGTTACAGCTTAGTTAGGAGACGAACTGGACTTGCAAGCAGGGTGTCGTGTGTTCAAGTCCTACACTGAGTAATAAAGATGTATTTCTCTTCTAGTTTAAACATAAAGTATTATCAACTCTGTTCCAAAAATATTTTTCAAAGAGAATTTTCATTGATATTTTAGAAAATGAATTGAAGCCAGTTTCATGGGAAGTTTTAAGTGAATAATATGGTGCTTGTCTTCACTGCAGAACAGTGTTTTTACTGGTAGTTAGGTTACAAACAATAACAAAATGGTGCATAAAAGTATCAAATGATCAAAAGTCAGCTGGTATATAGGGTTACTTTGAAATATACACATGTACATTTAAACTAAAGATGGAAAATCCTTTGGTTTTCCAGTGAAATTAGGTGCTTCCTATGACATGGAACTCTCATATTATTAATTCCAATTTACAAAGACTTGGCAAAGTTTTTAGAACATTTATAGCTTAACTTTATTGACAGTAGGCTCAGTACTATCTGTCGAAAATGTCAGGAAATAGGAGAAAAGTTATCAACGGTTATTAGATAGATTGATTGAATGAATGACTGCATTTGTATTGCTTCTTAAAGGCGTACGCTAGAATTCCCTGTATTTGAAATGGGCAAAATTTTTCCCAGTAATAGAATTTCTTTAAACTTTGAATATTGAAGGACAATCATCTAAGAAACAAAAATATGCAATAAAAGTTATATGTCACCAGTATTGAAACAGAGTTATCTGCCCTTGAAAATTGCATAAAGGGGATAGTTTTCAATATTTTCTGTGAGTGTAATATTATTGTTGTAGCACTATAGGAAAAAAAGGCAATATTGCTTCATTTTCTTTCAAAAATGTGTTTGTAAAAGACTTTAATCATTTACCAATTAATTGGAAACCAGTCTCATAGGATTATTATTACATTAATTGGTAGAATGATGTCTTTTGCCACCTCCAAGTTACTGAAATCATTGGCAGGTAAAATTTACCTGATTGAGTATATGAAAACAGCTGAAATTACATCTGTCCTCAAAATCTCAGATTGAAATTAGTTGATTTACTTAATTACAGAATATTATATAAATGTCATTAACATTTTGTGAGTTTCAGCCATTTTGTTGACTTTGGTGTTTTTTCTCTGTATACAAAAGTCAGTAGAAGTGGGTGAACAATTTTATATTCTTCTTGAACTGTTTATTTCTTGTAAATCAACTGAAGATCATGGATAATTGAATCCTATTTCTATTCTACAGAGAAGATCCAAGTCTGCCCAGGGATCTGTGGTGATGCTTGTCTCTGATGGAGAACTCTCCATTTCTGCCATTTTCTCAGAAGAAGCTGTAGATAATGCGTAAGTCATTCATGTCTCTAGTATTGAATCATAAGGACTGAGGTCATTATATTTGCTTGTTTTTGATTGGTAGAATTTTTTAGTCCCCTACCTGTTCCTGCAATTATTCGAAAAGTATTCAAGCTAGGTTCATAAAACTTGGTATGTATATAGAGGACATTGTTTAGATAATGCACGTACATGACTTACGCTTGTAGGTCAAAGTTCAAGGTCACTATTGAAGGTCAAGTGAAAATTGTTTTTGCTCCTTAACTTTATAATATGCATTGACGGATTATCTAAATGGTACACACAAAGAAACGTACCCCATGATGAGACAATGTGTCAACATAAGATCTGTGCTTGTTGGTTAAAGGTCAAGATCACTGTTTAAGTGAAAATTTGTTTCTGCCCCATAACATTTAATTGCATTAAAGGATTTTTTTTATTACAATACAGAAATGTTTCCCATGATTAGACTATTTGTCGTGCACATGACCCATGGTTGTCTGTCATAGGTCAAGGTCACTATTGAAGGTCAAGTAGAAATTTGTCTCCGCTCCATAACTTTTATGTGCATTGATGGATTATCTTAATACTGGGCACAAATGTTCCTCATGATGAGACAGTATGCCGTGTACATGCTCTATGCTTGTTGGTTAAGGTCAGTATTGAAATTTAAGTAAAAATAGATATTTTTTCTTAGTTCCTAAATGCTTAGAAGCCTTTTTAGCTCACCAGAGCACAAAGTGCTCAAGGTGAGTTATTGTGACCGGTCATTGTCCGGCGTCCATCGTGCGTCATCAGTTGTGCGTCGTCCGTCAACATTTGCCTTGTGAACACTTTAGAGGCCACATTTGTGAACCAATCTTTATGGATCTTGGTCAGAATGTTAGTCTTGATGATCTCTAGGTCAAGTTCGAAACTGGGTCATGTGGGATCAAAAACTAGGTCAGTAGGTCAGATCAAAGGAAAAACTTGTGAACACTCTAGAGACCACATTTATGACCCAATCTTTATGAAACTTGGTCAGAATGTTAATCTTGGTGATCTCTAGGTCAAGTTCGAAATTGGGTCTTGTGGGCACAAAAACTAGGTCAGTAGGTCAGATCAAAGGAAAAGCTTGTGAACACTCTAGCGACCACATTTTTGACCCAATCTTATGAAACATGGTCAGAATGTTTGTCTTGATGATCTCTAGGTCAAGTTCAAAACTGGGTCATGTGGGGTCAAAAACTAGGTCAGTAGGTCAGATCAATGGAAAAGCTTGTGAACACTCTAGAGACCACATTTTTGAACCAATCTTTATGAAACTTGGTCAGAACATTAGTCTTGATGATCTCTAGGTCAAGTTTGAAACTGGGTCATGTGGGATCAAAAACTAGGTCAGCACATCAGATCAAAGAAATAGCTTGTGAACACTCTAGAGACCACATTTGTGATCCAATCTTTATGAAACTTGATCAGTATGTTAGTATTGATGATCTCTAGGTCAAGTTTGAATATGGGTCATGTTGGATCAAAAACTAGGTCAGTAGGTCAGATCAGTGGAAAAGCTTGTGAACACTCTAGAAGCCACAGTTGTGTCCCAATATTTATGGAACTTAGAAAGTTTGGCTTGATGATTTCTAGGTCAAGTTTGAATCTGGGTCATGTGGGGTCAAAAACTAGGTCACCTGGTAAAATCAAAGGAAAAACTTGTGAACACTTTAGAGGCCACATTTGTGACTCAATCATTCTCTATGAAACTGGGTCAGAATGTTTGTCTTAATCATTTCTAGGTCAAGTTTGAATCTGGGTCATGTGGGGTAAAAACTAGGTCACTAGGCCAGATCAAAAGAAAATCTTTTCAACACTAGAGACCACAATTTAAGTTTGAAACTCATGAGAATTAGTCAGAATGTTTGTTTTGATAATCTGTAGGTCAAGTTCAAATCTGGGTCATGTGGGGTCAAAAACTAGATCACTGGTCAAATCAAAGGAAAAGCTTGTGAACACTCTAGAGGCCACAGTTGTAACCAAATCTTTATGAAATTTAGTCAGAATGTTTTTCTAGATGATCTTTAGGTCAAGTTCAACTCTTGGTCATGTGGGGTCAAAAACTAGGTCAGTAGACCAGATCAACTCTGGTGAGCGATGTATAGGGCCATCATGGCCCTCTTGTTAGTCTTAATACTGTTGCCAACAAACGCTAACAAAGTTTTATACTGGTAGGGGTATTGCCACTGTAATACTCTGTCACTAATGTTATAAGTCACTTTTCTGTTCACTGGTATCAATATTTTAGTTTTATCTACATGTATTTTAAAGACAGGTATGACTATCTAACTGCCTTACCAGTATGATGCAAGTGTCGAACAGTATTCATACACACTGGTCAGTTTTCAAGGTGAACCGTGTTGTAAATATATAAATTTCTTGTTTCATTCAGGTTATCTAATCTGGGTCTTGGACGAGATTCCAGCTGGGACACAGCTTTATTGATCTTACATGAATTTACACTGGAACTGAAAATGAATCCAGGCCAGCCGGTATAGTATATAATATAGTCTGAGATAATTTACCTTAGCGGGCACCAAATTTCGTGGTTTGGGTGAACGTCTATTTCTTTGGTAAATGAATTTGTGGATTTCAATTTTTGGACATAAATAAATGGAATGTTACCTGTTCATTGGGATTATATTTACTGGATTTTTTCAGAACCACGAAATCCACTGAAATTAGTCCCCATGAATATTAACGATTTTACAGTATTTGATATATTGACCTGTACTGGTCCAGTGCCTAAATCCAGACACTTTTGATGGGTTTTTGACAGTAACTTTGCATTATGAAACCATACGTGCATAAAATTTTAACTATAATTTTAGGTTCTTTATAAATCTCTTTTCAGAACAACAGAATCGTATATTGCTGATTTCATCATAAAAATGTCATCCGAATTGAGCCAGTAAAAGCTGTCAAAATTGACTTTCAGAGTGCTTAAATATTCGGACACTGTTTGGGTATAAAATGCAACGAATGTGTGCACCCAAAAATATCAATAAACATGACTTCGTTTAAAATGAAACAGTCAAATACAGTCCTGTAAATATATACAAAAATCTCCGTCCGAAATAAAATTTTGTTACCTGTTCATCACGTGATCATATGGACTAGTTTCTAACTTACAATAATATAATAAATTTTATCTGAGCAAAAATTAATGTTTTTTCTTACATGTAGCTGTCGTTATATTTTTTTGACACAACTATGGGAATCATTATAATGACACTGCAACGTTTTATCTAATGAATTGCTTCCCTTGTCTGCTAAATGCTGGCATTTTTTCTCTATTGTATTAATTGATATATAACAGAAATTGGTTAAATCTTTTAAATAAATACTGAGGGTAGTACAGAATTCTAAAACATGTTTTTACATCAGTTTCAATCAGCAAACGAAAAGAGTCGTCTGCAATAGGCATAATATTTTTAGCTCACCTGTCACAAAGTGACAAGGTGAGCTTTTGTGATCACGTGCCCGTGGCGTCCGTCGTCCGTGCGTCCGTCCGTCAGTCCGTCCGTAAACTTTTGCTTGTGACCACTCTAGAGGTCACATTTTTCATGGGATCTTTATGAAAGTTGGCCAGAATGTTCACCTTAATGATATCTAGGTCAAGTTCGAAACTGGGTCAGGTGTGGTCAAAAACTAGGTCAGTAGGTCTAAAAATAGAAAAACCTTGTGACCTCTCTAGAGGCCACATTTTTAGCTCGACTATTCATAGAATAGTAGAGCTATTGGACTCGCCCATGCGTCGGCGTCCGCGTCCCGATTTGGTTAAGTTTTTGTATGTAAGCTGGTATCTCAGCAACCACTTGTGGGAATGGATTGAAACTTCACACACTTATTCATTGTGATAAACTGACTTACATTGCACAGGTTCCATAACTCTGTTTTGCTTTTTTACAAAATTATGCCCCTTTTTTGACTTAAAAATTTTTGGTTAAGGTTTTGTATGTAAGCTGGTATCTCAGTAACTACTTGTGGGAATGGATTGAAACTTCATACACTTATTTACTGTGATAAACTGACTTACATTGCACAGGTTCCATAACTCTATTTTGCTTTTTTACAAAATTATGCCCCTTTTTCGACTTAGAATTTTTTGGTTAAGGTTTTGTATGTAAGCTGGTATCTCAGTACTCACTAATGGGAATGGATTGAAACTTCACACACTTGTTCACTGTCATGATCTGACATGCACAAAGCAGGTCCCATAACTTTATTTTGCTTTTTTACAAAATTATGCCCCTTTTTCAGCAAAGAAATTTTTGGTTAAGTTTTTGTTTGTAAGCTGGTATCTCAGTATCCACTAATGGGAAAGGATTGAAACTTCACACACTAGTTCACTGTCATGATATGACATGCAGTGCAAAGGGTCAATAACTCAACTTTGCATTTTACAAAATTATGCCCCTTTTTGAACTTAGGAGTTTTTGGGTTAAATTCTTATATGTAAGCTGGTATCTCAGTACCCACTAATGGGAATGGATTGAAACTTCATACACTTGTCCACTGTCATGAGCTGATAAGCACTATGCAGTTCCATAACCCTATTTTACTTTTTTACTAAATTATGCCCCTTTTTCGACTTTCTTATTCATTCAAGCGACAAGGCTGTTAAATAGTCGAGCGTTGCTGTCCTCCGACAGCTCTTGTTAGCTCACCTGTCACAAAGTGACAAGGTGAGCTTTTGTGATCGTGCGGTGTCCGTCGTCCGTCCGTCCGTCCGTCCGTCCGTGCGTCCGTCCGTCCGTAAACTTTTGCTTGTGACCACTCTAGAGGTCACATTTTTCATGGGATCTTTATGAAAGTTGGTCAGAATGTTCATCTTGATGATATCTAGGTCAAGTTTGAAACTGGGTCATGTGCCATCAAAAACTAGGTCAGTAGGTCTAAAAATAGAAAAACCTTGTGACCTCTCTAGAGGCCATATATTTCACAAGATCTTCATGAAAATTGGTCAGAATGTTCACCTTGATGATATCTAGGTCAAGTTTGAAACTGGGTCACGTGCGGTCAAAAACTAGGTCAGTAGGTCTAAAAATAGAAAAATCTTGTGACCTCTCTAGAGGCCATATATTTCACAAGATCTTCATGAAAATTGGTCAGAACGTTCACCTTGATGATATCTAGGTCAAGTTCGAAACTGGGTCATGTGCCTTCAAAAACTAGGTCAGTAGGTCAAATAATAGAAAAACCTTGTGACCTCTCTAAAGGCCGTATTTTTTATGGGATCTGTATGAAAGTTGGTCTGAATGTTCATCTTGATGATATCTAGTTCAGATTCGAAACTGGGTCACGTGCGATCAAAAACTAGGTCAGTAGGTCTAAAAATAGAAAAACCTTGTGACCTCTCTAGAGGCCATATATTTCATGAGACCTTTATGAAAATTGGTCAGAATGTTCATCTTGATGATATCTAGGTCAAGTTTGAAAGTGGGTCACGTGCCATCAAAAACTAGGTCAGTAGGTCAAATAATAGAAAAACCTTGTGACCTCTCTAGAGGCCATATTTTTCATGGGAACTGTATGAAAATTGGTCTGAATGTTAATCTTGATGATATCTAGGTCAAGTTCGAAAGTGGGTCACGTGCCATCAAAAAGTAGGTCAGTAGGTCAAATAATGAAAAAATGTTGTGACCTCTCTAGAGGCCATATTTTTCATGGGATCTGTATGAAAGTTGGTCTGAATGTTTATCTTGATGATATCTAGGTCAAGTTTGAAACTGGGTCAACTGCGATCAAAAACTAGGTCAGTAGGTCTTGAAATAGAAAAACCTTGTGACCTCTCTAGAGGCCATACCCTTGAATGGATCTTCATGAAAATTGGTCAGAATGTTCACCTTGATGATATCTAGGTCAGGTTTGAAACTTGGTCACGAGCCTTAAAAAACTAGGTCAATAGGTCAAATAATAGAAAAACCTTGTGACCTCTCTAGAGACCATATTTTTCAATGGATCTTCATGAAAATTGGTCAGAATTTTTATCTTGATAATATCTAGGTCAAGTTCAAAACTGGGTCACATGAGCTCAAAAACTAGGTCACTATGTCAAATAATAGAAAAAACGGAGTCATACTCAAAACTGGGTCATGTGGGAAGAGGTGAGCGATTCAGGACCATCATGGTCCTCTTGTTCATAACATCTTCATGAAAATTGGTCAGAATGTTCACCTTGATGATATCTAGGTCAAGTTTGAAACTGGGTCATGTGCCATCAAAAACTAGGTCAGTAGGTCAAATAATAGAAAAACCTTGTGACCTCTCTAGAGGCCATATTTTTCATGGGATCTGTATGAAAGTTAGTCTGAATGTTTATCTTGATGATATCTAGGTCAAGTTCGAAAGTGGGTTAACTGCGGTCAAAAACTAGGTCAGTAGGTCTAAAAATAGAAAAACCTTGTGACCTCTCTAGAAGCCATCTGAATGTTCACCTTGATGATATCTAGGTCAGGTTTGAAAGTGGGTCACATGCCATCAATAACTAGGTCAGTAGGTCAAATAATAGAAAAACCTTGTGACCTCTCTAGAGACCATATTTTTCATGGGAACTGTATGAAAGTTGGTCCGAATATTCATCTTCATGATATCTAGGTCAGATTCGAAACTGGGTCAACTACGGTCAAAAACTAGGTCAGTAGGTCTAAAAATAGAAAAACCTTGTGACCTCCCTAGAGGCCATACTTTTGGATCGATCTTCATGGAAATTGGTCAGAATGTTTACCTTGATGATATCTAGGTCAAGTTCCAAACTGGGTCACGTGCCTTCAATAACTAGGTCAGTAGGTCAAATGATAAAAAAACCTTGTGACCTCTCTAGAGGCCATATTTTTCAAGGAATCTGTATGAAAGTTGGTCTGAATGTTCATCTTGATGATATCTAGATTAAGTTTGAAACTGGGTCAACTCTGGTCAAAAACTATGTCAGTAGGTCTAAAAATAGAAAAACCTTGTGACCTCTCTAGAGGCCATACTTTCGAATGGATCTTCATGAAAATTGGTCAGAATGTTCACCTTGATGGTATCTAGGTCAAGTTCGAAACTGGGTCACATGCCATTGATAACTAGGTCAGTAGATCAAATAATAGAAAAACCTTGTGACCTCTCTAGAGGCCATATTTTTCATGGCACCTGTATGAAAGTTGGTCTGAATGTTCATCTTGATGATATCTAGGTCAAGTTTGAAACTAGGTCAACTGTGGTCAAAAACTAGGTCAGTAGGTCTAAAATTAGAAAAACCTTGTGACCTCTCTAGAGGCCATACTTTTCAATGGATCTTCATGACAATTGGTCAGAATCTTCATCTTGGTGATATCTAGGTCAAATTCGAAACTGGGTCACATGCCATCAATAACTAGGTCAGTAGGTCAAATAATAAAAAACCTTGTGACCTCTCTAGAGGCCATATTTTTCAATGGATCTTCATGAAAATTGGTCAGAATTTTTATCTTGATGATATCGAGGTCAGGTTCAAAACTGGGTCACATGAACTCAAAAACTAGGTCACTATGTCAAATAATAGAAAAAACGACGTCAGGTGAGCGATTCAGGACCATCATGGTCCTCTTGTTCTTATTTAATCAGTACCTCGTCGCACCTCAAATAACTGGCGCGCACTGTATGACGTCAATCCCCCAACACACACAATATAAGCTTTATGCGGTGCCGATATTTGAATGTAGTTTTCTCTGGAAAAGCTTACATTCATACACGTTGGCAGCTGATCATCAAAGTTTTCGTTTGCATCGATCCTGTTCATTTCAGTAAAAGATCATGATCGTAAAGCATTTTAAACAGTGTCCGAATAATTAAGCACTGTCCGGATTTAGGCACTGAACCAGTAGTGTACTGAAGTGCTATTTTGGTGTTTGAGTTATTTTAGCATTTTGTGGTATGTAATTCTTTCTGTTTTTTCTGCCATTATAAGAGGCAGTGACATCAAAATTTGTGGTTTCAACCGAACTGCATTTTTGTGGAGACATGATTTTAAGGTTTTCTGATTCTGAACATACTGGAAATTTTATTAAGACTAGCAGAGTAAAGGTTAAAATGATTTATATTTGTTGGGAACTCTGAGGATTTTGTGGTTGTGTCTATCTGCGAAAGGAGTAATACTGATTGCCATACTTACAGGATGTTGGAGAATTTGTATTGTATGTGGAGAAGTTTAACATCTGGGATCTACAGCCGGGATATCATGCAAAATTTGATGTCAAATACTGGTATAGTAAATTCTACATGGAAATTTTGAATGTATATTTGATTGTAGGGCTTTCTGATTGGTCTACCTTTTGACAGTTTGAAACATTCGACTGTTGTTGAAATTTCTTTATTGTTTGTTGGCGTTTTTAAGTCACATCCACAAGTCACATCCACACAATGCAGGTCATACAGCAACTTTTCAGCTGAAAGAAGAATACACCAGTTGCCAGCAAGGCAGTATTTCATGCATTGGCAGACACGTGGGTTGAACAACAGATATTCTCTAAGCATTCCCAAGTATCACTTCCTATCTCATCCACTCTTCTCATTATTTCTCATAACCTAGTAAGGTCATCTTCTAAATGAAATGATATCAATTAAATTAAATTTTCATTGATATCTTGCTTGCTTCAATCCAAGAAATTGAATCTTAATGAAGAAAAATAAAACTCAGATGACCACATATTTTAGAAAATTTAGAATTCAGAAAGATTCTTCAATGAAATTTAACGACATTTATCTTTCTTTCAGCATGGAGCATATAAAAGTACGAGAAATGATGATAGAAGAAATTAGAGACATGAAAGAGAGGTAAGCAGATTTAATAAATTATTTGAACCAGTTCAAAACTCAAAAGTGTATAAGTTTTAATTTTTACATTTTTTTTGTCATTTAATATTGACACTTCAAGAATTTGGTTTAGTTGATCAGTGATAATTTAGTTGATTATATAAAGATTTAAGATTACCCTAAAGAGTTATAGTTCTGTTTACAGAATGTCACCAGTTACTTGATAATGTCAGCTTATAACATTGCTTTCCAGAAGTTTAAGATTTTGCCATGAACTGACTCAATATATATATATTAAAATCACTTGATGATTTTTACCTTCTCTATGCATGAAGTGCTCATGGCTTTTAGGATCATTCTATGTCAATTGTCAATTCACAATGCACTATACTCTAGCATCCACATTTTTGAAGCATTCTTATTAAAATCAGAAACTTCGCAAATACCTGTAAGATCTTGTTTAAGTTTGATTATGGGCAAGATCTTACACATATGTCTAGAGTTGTGTGCCATTGATTTATAAAAAAAATTATACTTCACTATTTTTACACTCCTTTTGAACAACATCTGGTTTAATTTCTTTGCTAATCCTAATGAAAGGAGACATATGTTTATACCAGTCACTTCTCAGGTTTACGAGACAAATCAGACTTTGTGGTCTAGAGTTATGTGCCGCTGATTGATAAAGAAATGGTGTGCTTCATAGTCATAACACTTGGTTAGTCTATAAAATATCTTGAAAAATTGTCTATTTTGTCAGTCATATATTTAAGATATAATGTAGAACAGAAAGAATTTAGCCACACTTACTGTGTATTAACTTAATTTTAATTGATATGTGATTCTTGATATGTAATAGACATTATTGTCTGCTTTAAGAAACTAGCAATTGTCATGTGCCCCTGTACAGCTCTGTCAATGAACATCTAGTAAAAAATATTGATAGTTCTACATTCATTTGGAGGCATGCCCCTGAAAGTTGTATGT
This sequence comes from Mercenaria mercenaria, assembly GCF_021730395.1. Lineage (NCBI taxonomy): Eukaryota > Metazoa > Mollusca > Bivalvia > Venerida > Veneridae > Mercenaria > Mercenaria mercenaria. The sequence continues at coordinate 65,823,328 of NC_069366.1, forward strand.
CAGATCCATGCATAATGACAATAACAATTGTTTTGCTGTCAACACATAGCTGTTCATTGAGGCATATAGTGTTTGAACTGTCCATCAGTCTGTTCATCTTATGTTCTTGTGTACTTAGCTCTTCCTAATTGAAATAAAACTTTGTATAGATCATAAACATTAAATATTGTCCAAACTTTTATGTCCATTTTTTTTTCATATTGTTTATGACCCTTTTTATGCCTCCATCTCCCACCCTTGGGATATCATATAGTCATTGTAGCGTCTGCCCGTCCGTTTATACCTATTTTATGTCTGTTCTGTAACTTTGCCATTCATTGATAGATTTCAAAAACACTTGGCATCTGTGGTCAGCATGACATGATGATGTGTCTTGCGCAAGAACCATAATTCAACCCTTCTTTCTTTTTGAGTTATGTCCCTTTAAAACTACTAAAGGGAATGTGGGCAGTATGCAAATTAAGGACATTTAGAGGAAGTGCAGTGTACATGGACAATAATCTGTCTTACTTTTTAGCTCACCTGAGCACAAGGTGCTCAAATGAGCTATTGTGATTATCCTGTGTCAGTATTCGGTTGTAGCGTGTCATCAACTGTTTAACTGTTTACAGTCTATGGTAACATTTTTTAGCCCAGTCTTGATGAAACTTTGTCAAAATATTACCCTCAACACAGTCTAGGACAAGTGTATTACTGGGTCATCTGGGGTCAAAAACTAGGTCATTGGGACCCAGTCAGACTGGGTCAATTAATATGAAAACCTTGTTAACTCTCTGGAGGCTACATTTATACCTGATCATCATAAATCTTTACCAGAATGTTTGTCTTTATTAAATCTAGGTCAAGTTCAAAACTTGGTTACCAGAGGTCTTAAACTAGGCCACTAGGTCAAATCATACAAAAACATTGTTCACACTTTAGAGGCCACATTTACTATTCGATCTTCATAAACATATTCGATCTTGATAAAGCTCTGTCAGAATCTTTGAAATCTAGATCAGATTCAAAACTGGGTTACCTGAGGTTTTACAGTAGGTCACTAGGTCAAATTATAGAGAAACATCCTTAACATTCTAGAGGTCACATTTTCTCATGGTTTTCGTAAACTTTGTCAGAATGTTTATCTCTATAAAATCTAGGTCAAGTTCAAAACACGATTATCTAGGTTTAAAAAATTAGTCACTTGATCAAATCATAAAAAGACATTGTTAACACTCAAAAGACCACATTTTCTGCCTGATCTTCAAGAAACTTATTCAGAATGTTTGTCTGTTTAATTAAAATCTAGGATAAAGTTGTAACTGGATCACTTCAGGAAAAAACTAGGTCATGAGGTCAAGTTATAGAAAAAAAAACTTTGTTAACACTTTGGAGACCACTTTTTTTAACTTGACCATCATAAATCTGTCAGAATGTTTGTCTGTTTGAAATCTAGTTAAAATTTGAAAGTGGGTTACCTGATGTCAGAAACTGTGTCACTAGATCAAATCATTGAAAAACTTGGTTTATGATCTACCTGATTTGCATAAAATATGGTCAAAATGTTTCTCTCAATGAAATCTGGGCCAGATTAGATACTAGGTTATCCGGGTAAAATGAGGTGGGATGAGCGATACAGAGCTTCCAGGGCTCTCTTGTCCCTTTATTGGATGTTCATCCTGGTCTGAAACTTTGATGTCCATGGATGGATTTGCTCAAACATTTACCCGACGTGACGATTTGATAAAAGACATTGTGCCTGTAATCACTTGTCCTCAACCTTTGATTCATGTGGGAAAGTTGGCAGTTACTTTCTTACTTACAGAAAACAGGTTTGTACTGGTACAGAATCCAGGAACGCTGGTAGGGTTGACTGCCTGTCTTAACTGAAATACTGTTGAAAAACAGTGTTAAATCCAAAGCAAACAAATTACATAGCAGTTAACATTTCTGTTCAAATTTTGCAATTTTGGAGGGGCCGTGTATCATAGAATGTTAACAGAATTCTTGTTGGTAATGAAAAAGAGCCATTTAGATGCCATAAGGCTACAGTGAAGGTCACAATTACTAAAAGTAGGTTCTTGTTTTTTCAGGGCAGCTTGTCAGTCCCAGTCTAATAAAACAGGAAGTATTGCTCTGACACAGTTGTTGGATGAGATGGCAAAACCGTCAGAAAGTTTTTCTCAATCAGGTTGTGATGAAAAGGAAGAAGATTCAGCAAATTTTACAGGTATATATGAATTGAAAACATTGATGTTAAATCTATATAACCTTTTGTATGTCGAATTTGTATTGCTGTTTTATAATTGTTCAGTCACAGGATGAAAACATGCACAAATAACAAAAAAAGAAACAAGAAAAAAAAACAATATTGATATAAATTCCATGGGGCCAAGAAAACCTGTTTTGGTAGTGTTTTTTTTTTAAAATGAATTTGAAAAGGGAAAATAAATATTTTCAAGCACAATGGCCTCTTGATCCAGCAAACATAATAATAATGTAGGTAGATATATATTCAACCATATACAGCTGTCATATTAAAATGCATGAAAGATTTCATTGTTTTGATTGGACCAAAAAAAAAAAAAAAAACCAACATTCAGACCCTACCTTACCTGGCTTTATTGAGACCATTTCTAAAAACACAGAATTTTTGTTTGGCCTGAAGTGTGTCCATTTTGTCTCACTTCAAAAATGTCTTGAACAGGTTCACCTTTTCAAAGTTTGTTTCTGTACTTCCAAGAGACACTTTGCTTAATATTTTAGAATTTGTCAATGTATGAAAGATACAATTTTTTAACATTTTAAGAAGTTTTGTTTTTTTACCAAAATAGAATGAGCGAGTCACTTTTAAATATTAATTGTGATGGAATATTGAGGATAGAGATCAGAATATACCAAACCCAGCTGTTTCAGTGAATTTTTTTGTCTTGCCAGTAAATTGAAGTATTGATTCTTCACAACATATTGTATTGAAACTGCCTTACAGTTAAACCTGTGCTAATCAAAGATAGACCACCTGGCTGTGAAGACCACTAAATTTAATTTATTATTATTATTACATGTATTATTATACCAGATTTATATAGCGCCCTTTTCATGATAAACATGTTCAAAGGCGCTTTACATATAGCAAACGCAGCCACACAGGGCGTGAAATTCATCCTCTATTAGTACAGACACAGAGCAATCTGACCAGAGGGACAGAGTGAGATAAAGCCCCCAGAACAGATAGAGATAAATCCGTTTTAGATACAGACTTGTCCGACTAACTTAGCGTAGCTCTTTGCGAATAGACATTCTGGTTCTTTGACGTGCCCGGTGTATAGCACCGATACACGCGAAGTCGTCTTTCCTGGGAAGAACCAGTACAGGCCTCTAAGTTAGGTGGGAGACACTCAAGAGCATCTCAGAAATTTCCAGTGTCTGGACCCGGATTCCAACCCCGGACCTCTGGATTGACAGTCACTAGTCACAGTCACACACCACTAGACCACCAGCCCATTATCTTTCATTTATACAGTTAAACTTGTATTACTTAGCTAACCAAGGGAGCAACAAGTGGCTGCCTTAACACATGGCCACTGAGGCAGGTTCAAATGTATAATTATGTTATTGTCTGAATAAAAGACTGTTTATATAAATATCATAGATCATAAGAGCACGCTAAACAGATAATCAATATGGGAAAGAAAACTGGTCAGTTTATGTTATTTTCCCCGCTAAAAAGAAAAGTGGGTATTGGTTTCATTGGTTGGTCAGTCTTTTTGGGGTCAGAAGGTCAAGGTTACAGTGATTTGGACCTACTGCAATCTCTACAGTTATGCAGTTATTAGATTATCCCTAATATTTTAAGGATCAGTAGGTTCAAGGTCAGTTTCATTTTGACCTTGAGACGCAAAATGATTTTTTATCAATATGTGGAGAATGGTTACGCCTACAACTGTCAAATTTTTCAAAGGATGATTTCCATTAGTATATGGATGAATGCTACTGTTTTGAGGATTGGTAGGTCTAGGATCAAGGTCACATTTGAGACTGAAAAACAGTTTCCTGTAACAGGAGAAGGAGAAGGCTTGGGCCTACAGCTAGGATGTCAGATAGCCTGTTGTCGGTACATGACTCTATACCAGTATTTGTAGGATGTCAGTAGGTCAAAAGTCAAAATCACTGTGACTTTGTGACTGAAAATTGTTGTGGATCAGTAATTGGATACTTGAGAGCCTATGATTACCAAAAACTGTCAAACTTTGTATTTACTTGTTTGTGACCATTAGACAACCCCTTTTGGTTTTAAAATTGAGGCCGATAGTTGAAAGCTCGAGGTCCACATCCATCAAATTTCATAGCATGATTTTCTATAGTCACATGATAACCCCTATTGTTTTGGGGAGGTATAAGTGTTTTACAAACAACTCTTGTTCTTGTGAATTTGTTGGTTTTTTTTCATGCTTTAAACACCTGAAATGTATATGATATTTGTAAATGTATTTAGTGTGAACTTTTTCGGTGTCATTTAAATGAGAGTTACATATGTTGTGAGTACTTTATTCCCGGCCAGAGATGGAGGATATAGATTTGGCATTGTTCGTTAGGATGTTTTGTGTGTCTGTCCATCTGAAATTGAAAATGCTTATGCTTCAAATGATCACCAAACTTGATATAATTATTAAATAGCACATGACCTTTGCTCACTTATAGTTTTATCCCCTTGATTTGGTTAAAAATTGTTTTACATTCCATAAATACCCACTTTATCAATGGATTGTCATGAAATCTAAGAATTAAGGTAGATCAGTACACTGGGGTAATTCATGCACATCTTTCATCAGGATCTCTTCAGTAACTGCAGAGTCATAAATTCCCAATTATCAAAGTAACCTGATGATGGAATACACATATAGGTAGTCACTGTAGGGCAGTTATGCACATGTAACTTTTATCAGGATATCTTTACTAACTTTAGAATTATTTTCTTATTTTCCATTACTTTAAGCTTATTATAAATATCACACTTGACTCAGATCAGTCAGTGAACCAACAAACAATGGCACAGTCTTATTGTACATAACTTGTGTATATCTAGAAATTAAAATGTCTTTCAAAAAATAATTCTTTCCTTCACAAAACAACCTATTTGGTGGGAAGGGGATGTAGTATAAATTCACTGAATTTGCTTGTATTCCAGCTAAAAAGTGTGTTCCTCTTACGGAGAGTTTGATGGAGAAATTGATACAGCCATTTACAGTTGAAGAATTTCTCATACCGCCTTCACAAGCTACAGTTCTACAAAATTTACCAGGTATGTCAGTCGGCTCTAACAGGAAAATATGTAGGTAAGGAGCATCCACAAATAAGGACTGTTCAGCTGATTAGACCTTTTTTTCTAGAATGCATATTAAACACTGCCCCAATGTTCTCTGGTAAGACCATCAGTGTCGGTCCCAATTTACTGATGAGGCCCAAATCCACTAGAAAGGTTCAAATCCATTTAGTCTCAGATTCACTGATTAGGCCAATATCCGCTGATAAGAATCAAATCCCAGGGTATGGCCCAGCTCCATTGATATAGCCCCAATCCCTCGATAAGGTGCAAATCCATTGATAAGGCCACTCTCAGATCCTTCAACATTTTTAGCTCACCTGTGATTGCTCACCATCTGGCGTCCGGTGTCTGTCCACACTTTCCTTTAAACAACATCTCCTCCTTAACCACCAGGCCAATTTTGATGAAACTTCACAGGGATGTTCCTTGGATGATCTTCTTTAAAATTGTTCAAAGAATTGAATTCCATACAGAACTCTGGTTGCCATGGCAACTAAAAGGAAAAACTTTAAAAATCTTTTTGTCCAAAACCACAGGCCATAGGGCTATGATATTTGGTATGTATCATCATCTAATGGTGCTCTATCATGTTTGTTCAAATTATTTCCCTTAGGTCAAATATAGCCCTGCCCCGGGGGGTGGGGTCACATGGTTTACATAGACTTATATAGGGAGAATAATAAAATCTAAAAAAAAAAAAAGATAATCTTCTCCAAAATCACAGGTCCTAGGGCTTTGATATTTGGTATGTAGTATCATCTAGTGGTCCTCTACCAAGTTTATTCAAATTATCCCCCTAGGTCAAATATGACCCCGCCTTGGGTGGTCACATGGTTTATATAGGCTTATAAAGGGAAAAACTTCTTGTCCAAAACCACTGGGCCTAGGGCTTTGATATTTGGTATGTAGCATCACCTAATGGTCCTCTACCAAGTTTGTTCAAATTATCCCCCTGGGGTCAAATATGGCCCTGGCTGGGGGGAGGGGTTGGGGTGGTCACATGGTTTATATAGATTTAAATAGGGAAAGACTATGAAAATCTTCTTGTCCAAAACCACAGGTCATAGGGCTTTGATATTTGGTATGTAGCATCATCTAGACTAAGTGGTCCTGTACCAAGATTGTTCAAATTGTACCCCTATGGTCAAATATAGCCCTGCCCCGGGGGTCACACAGTTTAAGTAGACTTGTACAGGGAAAAAGCTTTTTAAAAAAAATTGTCTTAAACCATAAGGCCCAGAGCTCAACAAAGATTGTTCAAATCATGACCCTGGGATCAATATAGGCCACACCAAGGTGGTCCCTTGTTTTACATAGACTTACTTGTTTTTGAAGCAGTGGCATAGAAATTTACACCACAAGCATAATGTTTGATACAGGTTTCAATATTCATCTAGAATTGTCTTAAACATGACCTACTGACATACTTTCTTGTTTTTGAAGGTGCAGCATAGAAATTTGGACCACGTTTATAACTTTTGATACTGATTTCAATACTCATCTTTAATACTGTGAAATCATTAAATTTCGTGGGCATGAAATTTCATGGTTTTGGACATAACGGCAATTTTGTGGGGTCATGAATTCATGGATTTCAACTTTTGAACATAAAATGAATGGGAATTTTACCTGTTTGTTAGGATTAAATTTCGTGGATTAACTCAACCACGAAATCCGCGAAAATTAGTCCCACATGAATATTAATGATTTCACAGTATTCTTAACCCTGAACTGCTGACCTACTTTCTTGTTTTTGAAGCTACAGCAAAAAAAATTGGACAACCAGTTTTAATTTTCAAGCAGAAATCAGTAATTACCTCGAATAATCTTTACCATGACCTACCGGTACTCACCTAGTTTTTGTTAGTGAAGCTTAAGGAAAAAATTTGTTTAAGCAAGCAACTAAACTCAGATGAGTAATATAGGGCCATCATGGCCCTCTTATTTGTTTGTTAACACAGGAGATTAAGACATGTACCTCTTCAAAAATCATTCAGTAGGTTGTTATAAAACTTGGGATATGATGTAAATAAATGCAAATGTAATAACTCTGACCAAGGGGCCTCTGTAGACATTTGGTAAAGACTGCTGACTTAGAATCATTTGCTTCCCATGGCTGTGAGTTTGAAAGTTTTTGGTATAGAATTCTTTGAAGTAAGGATTAGGAATCCATCCAGCTGGGATATGGAAGTTGGTGGTTCCACCGAGATTCCTGTCAGTGTCTGAAGTAATGCCCCAGAGATCACCTGAGGGGTTTTCCTCCTCCATAAAAGATGAAAAGTTTACATATGACTGTAACATTGTGTTAATGTGACTTACACTCCAACTGAACCAGCTCTGACCAAATAGTTTACATGGGTCCAGTATTTACTCACCTAATTGACAAGGTTTTTCTCCTTTAAAATCAAACATAATATGTTGCCTTGTCAAATACTGGGTAAGTTAGTCAGTGTCACTGATGTAACATATTTTATAATAGAGTCTGGAAGATACATGTACTTCTGACATTGAGTAAATGCAGGAACCTGTTTTGTAGAAGCATCATCTTATAGATAGGTAACTACCGTAAGTAAACCTCTTGAACATTAAACTGTCTTGCTAATTACATAGTTGTTTCTTGCTGCAATGAAAGATAATTATACGTCATTTAAATCATAATTTTTAGAATGGAAGCCCGACTATCAGCCACCATCCTCGGTAGAGCTGGAGGAAGACTTGCTCACTGTCATTGATCAACAGTTTGATGTTTGTGCAGCCAACACTTTGTGTAGTCCTCCAGAAAATGTCAAAGATAAAGCTGCAAACCTTGGTATTGTTAATTATATTTGTAAAAAAAACACACACACTTTAAAATCATGATCTTGTGACATTGGACAGTTATTCAAGCCCATTGCTTAGATTAATGGAGAGAGGGCAGACCATGGATCATGAAGTCATGACTTTGATCACCAGATGTGTAAAATTTAATGTTCTCTGTGGTGATTTGACTGAAGGCATTCTGGGATAAATTTTGAAAGGATGAATGAATTTAATTCTCTTTTAATACACAGGTATATAATTATAAAATATTCAATGGCAAAGATACATTTTAGTTACAATCAACCATTTTTAGCTCATCTGATTTTTTGAAAAAAAATGATGAGTTATTGTCATCACTTGAGCGGTTGTCGGCGTCGGCGTCGGCGTCTGCGTCGGCGTTGCCTGGTTAAGTTTTATGTTTAGGTCAGCTTTTCTCCTAAACTATCAAAGCTATTGCTTTGAAACTTGGAATACTTGTTCACCATCATAAGCTGACCCTGTACAGCAAGAAACATAACTCCATCTTGCTTTTTGCAAGATTTATGGCCCCTTTTGTACTTAGAAAATATCAGATTTCTTGGTTAAGTTTTATGTTTAGGTCAACTTTTCTCCTAAACTATCAAAGCTATTGCTTTGAAACTTAAAATACTTGTTCACCATCATAAGCAGGCCCTGTACATCAAGAAACATAACTCCATCTTGCTTTTGCAAGATTTATTGCCCCTTTTGGACTTAGAAAATCAGTTTTCTTGGTTAAGTTTTATGTTTAGGTCAGCTTTTATCCTAAACTATCAAAGCTATTGCTTTAAAACTTGCAACACTTGTTCACCATCATAAGTTGACCCTGTACAGCAAGAAACATAACTCCATCCTGCTTTTTGCAAGATTTATGGACCCTTTTGGACTTAGAAAATATCAGATTTCTTGGTTAAGTTTTATGTTTAGGTCAACTTTTTCTCTTAAACTATCAAAGCTATTGCTTTGAAACTTGCAACACTTGTTGACCATCATAAGCTGACCCTGTACAGCAAGCAACATAACTCCATCCTGCTTTTTGCAATAATTATTGCCCCTTTTGGATTTAGAAAATCATTTTCTTGGTTGAGTATTATGTTTAAGTCAACTTTTCTCATAAACTATCAAAGCTATTGCTTTAAAACTTGCAACAGTTTTTCACCATCATAAGTGGACACTGAACATCAAGAAACATAACTCTATCCTGCTTTTTGCAAGAATGATGGCCCTTTTTAGACTTAGAAAATCATGGGTAGGACAATATTTCTATTACACAAAAAAAATCAGATGAGCATCAGCACCCGCAAGGCGGTGCTCTTGTTTGCAAAGTCATGGCCACTTTTTGACTTACACAGGTATATAATAATAAGACACAGGTCAGGTTAGTTAGTTTCTGACTTAAATCTTGCAAATTTTAAGATTTTTGAAAGGATCAATGGATTAAGTTCATTTTTGGTACATAGGTATATGTTATGAAGTACAGGTCAGATTCGATTATTTTTGACAGCAATTTGTGGCGGTGTTATGGTCCTTTTTAACTTAAATTTTGTACAGCATGTCTTTGTTTCATACAGGAAGATGGTATTATAAGGGTATTATTAAGTCTGTCAGAAGATGCCAGTACTACTTGATGATTGTTGTACATACAGCCATGTGCTCATATTAGCTACACTGATGCTGTAATGTTATAGGTTGATACGTTATTGCAAGGAAAATTGCAAATTTTAATACTGTCCTCTTCTTTTCTTTTGATATTTTTTGTAAAAGGAAGTGGGAAAAGGATAAGAGAAGGGTTTACAGCAGCTTACATATATAATGAAACAACTCACTTGAGCTTTGATAGCTTAAACACCTGGGATCACACAAGAAATTCATGTGTTTCTCGGTCTTTATTCTTTTTCTGCTCAAGGTTTTAGATAAATTCTAGATAAATTAAGTCTTTTGTTCATTGCCATGGGAGCTTGAGTGCTGGGTGTTTTCCTGTAACTTTTCATTTCTTATTTAGAGAGAAGTAGCAGAGAAGCCAGCCAAGATGTAATCTACCTGGGAATATCAGTAACCCCACCTGAACATCCAGGTATTTGTTCATTTCTGTCCCACTAAGTATTCTACAATACAACCTCTGCAAACTACAATGTAAACATCTTGGTAGCCTAGTGGTACCAGGGTTTCAGAAATCCCATGTCCGGAGCCCGGGGGCTACCAGAACATTCTGTCGGGGCTACTAATTTTTTTCAGAGCGTGCCCGGCGGGCTACCATGAAACTCCATATCAAGTAGCCCGGAAATCAATAATCAAGTCTTCGAATATAATTTTGATAGTTGTTTATAATCCCCTTGTTTATCAAGAGATACATGCCCGAGGCTTTAATTATCTTAACACCTACTGTCTTAATCGGCAAACTATTAATCATTTAATCGTACCCGCAGGCAAATGTTTACAAAAACATGTGCAAAATCGCTTTTAGACTGATCCAATAACATGAAAGTTGTTTAAAACAATATGCAAACCAGTCTGAAAATAACGTCATTTTAGCGCCACCTGCCAAAGTGTACTTTCAGTTTCGCTGACCTCAATATTTATCAAGCGATCAGAATCGAAAGACAGATATTTGATATTGAAGCAGTTTAATGCTTACACTGATTGTTTATGCTTTTTTCAATTTAAATACTTGCCTAACCTGCAAAAAAATCGACCATGATTTTGCAAAATATCAGGAAGTATACAGAATTTTGGACAAACATAAATTCGGATAAGTGAATACAGTGTCAAGAAACTGAGAGACGTTATATACGCGATTCTATTCCGTTTATTAAACCAGGCAGATGTTTAGAATCAGACAGGATCAACTTTAAATAATTTTGAGATAAATTACAATTCATACAGTTAATTAAGTAATTTCTAAGGAATTTGCAAGTTTAAAAAAATTGATTTGCATTCCTTTTTTAGCCATGTTGCAATAACTATCAGGAGTACTCCTGATAATATTTCTCAGTTTAAAAACATGTAGTTTTATCTTTTAAAATGAGAAAAAGGAGTAATGATTATTGCTATTTAAGAGAACAAAATTGATGACAATGTGCGTATGGCTAAAATTACGAAACCTCTAATAATTTAATCATTCCATCCACTGTAGTATAGAAGCACATAGTAAATAAACCGAAATGGCCATTGTCAAATAAACTTAAATGTTCGGGCTACCAGATCAAAATTTTGGTAGCCCAATGGGCTACCAATAAATTTGCAGATTTATGAAACCCTGGGTACACTGTCTTCTTGAGTGTGGGAGATGTGATGTTCACTTACCAAAGTTGTGAAAAGTGATACAATTATTCTCTTGCTTGGTACTCTGCGTTAAAAAGAAAACATGCTTCTCTTCTCTCATACCCTTCATGGCGATGAATACTAACAGGAATGAGGTGTCAAGAGTTAGAGAACTTGAGTTGTAGAACTTGTTACACAGTCAACAAAAAATAAACTAAACAACATCTCTGACAAGCAAATACCTCCCTTGAAAGGAAGATAATTTCCCCCAGACTGAATGTGTCACTTTATTAAGTTATCTTTTCAGTGTGACACCCTCTGTATGACACACTTTAGTTTTTCCTATAAAGGCTGTTGTTGTCCTCCACACAACACATCATTTTCTGAACTAACCTGTCCATTGCATTATCTCCATAGCAACTTCTCATTAACATCCTTTTCATTGCAACTTCTCCATAGAAACCCCTCCATAGCATCCTCTCTATTGCAATCCCTCCAGAGCAGCCTCTCCATAGTGACCCATCCATGGCAACCTCTCTATTGCTGTCCCTCCAGAGCAGCCTCTCCATAGTGACCCCTCCATAGCACCCTCTCTATTACTGTCCCTCCAGAGCAGCCTCTCCATAGTGACCCCTCCATAGAACCCTCTCTATTGCTGTCCCTCCAGAGCAGCCTCTCCATAGAAACCCCTCCATAGCACCCTTTCTATCGCTATCCCTCCAGAGCAGCCTCTCCATAGAAACCCCTCCAAGGCAACCTCTCTATTGCTGTCCCTCCAGAGCAGCCTCTCCATAGTGACCCCTCCATGGCAACCTCTCTATTGCTGTCCCTCCGGAGCAGCCTCTCCATAGAAACCCCTCCATTGCACCCTCTCTATTGCTGTCCCTCCAGAGCAGTCTCTCAATAGTGACCCCTCCATGGCAACCTCTCCATAGCAACAACCTCAGTGTAATAAACCTATTTTAGCTTTCCCAGGAGTGTTGCTCAGAAGAGGTTCTTTTTCTGTTTAAGTTACTAAATAGAGAAAGACCAATCCAGATTCCAAGGCTAATTAAGGGGCTTCCATGACGGAGTGGTTTAGGTTGTCAGCTTTAAATCACTTCCACACACCGATGCAGGCTCAAACCCCCACATTGCGGTAGAGCGTTGTTCTTCGGGCGGGGCGTATGTTTTCTGTGACTGTTTGATAAACGACTTTGTGTCTGAAATCATTAGTTCTCCACCTCTGATTGATGTGGGGAAGTTGGCAGTTACTTGCAAAAAACAGGTTTGTACTGGTACAGAATCCAGGAACACTGGTTAGGTTAACTGCCCGCCGTTACATGACTGAAATACTGATGAAAAACAGCTTTAAACCCAAAACAAACAAACAAACAAACCCCCACATTGGGTGTAGAATTCTTCATGTGGTTCTACTTAGTTGCCTGCCTCTGTCTGAAATTATGTCCAAAGGGGTTCTAGATTCGTAGCCCCAAAAAAATGTGATAAACATAATTTATGTTGGTGTCTTTAAAAGTTTTAAGAACAAACAGTACATTGTAGATTTGGTGCTTATATGACAAACTTTTGTATGCCATCTGGAGCTTCAGTTGATTATATTTATAATTATGTCTAGATAGATTTCTCTATAGATGTGGAAGTTGATAGTATTTTTATATATTTGGAAGTTGATTGTATATCTCTCCTTATAGATACAGAAGAAGCAAAATCCGGCAGACGGTCACCTTGTCCTGTCAACGTACTCTTCAAACATAGCAACATGGATTCTCAGTCACAAGTATGAATATTTCTTGTTCCATTATTACAGAACTCAATTACCCTTGCTGTTAATTGTGGGGCTCAAGGTAAAACAGAAAGATGTGTGCTGAAATTAGACACAATCAAACCTGCATATAAAGAGCAAACGTAGGAGAGTCAGAATGTTATCTTTTCTTTGCACTGGTCTTCATTGACCAGCAAAAATACATTAGAAATGTTAAATTGGTAGTCTTTAGCACAGGTCTGACTTTAAAATATTATTTCGGAGTAATTAGACATTTTTTGTCTAATTTGGTAAAAATAAGTAAAAATTTGGTTTTTATTTACTAGTATATTAGAAATGGAAGGACTTAGATTGTGTGAGAAAAGAAAAGGTAAACATTAGTCATATATTGTTTTAGGACACATAATACTGAAATTCTCATGTTTTATTTCACAGGGAACATCGTCTCAATGGCAAGAAGAGGTAGATTCTGTGAGGTTCAGTTTTGAGGAGGACTTGTGTACAACTGCCACTCCAGAAAGTCAAGAGGAGTCACAAAGCCAAGTACATGTAGGAACTTCTGATAGATTATGTAAACATGTGGGAACTGTTGAGAAATCCAGTAAGCAGGTTGCCAAGGAAACTGATGGGGTAAAAGACTGTAGAGCTCTAACTGGGGCAAGTTTAGAGAAAGATTCTTGTAAATTTGTAACGGAAGAAATTCTCAAGGAAAAATCTTGTTCAGCTGTAAGTGAGAAAGGTCTAGAAAGAACAGGTGCATCATCTATCAAGGAAACTGAAGTTGTGAAAACTGCCATATCTGTAACAAAGAGAGTAGAGAAATTGGGTATGTCTTTGAATCAGGCAAGTGCAGAGAAAAGATCAGATAAACTTGAAAGTAAGAAAAATAAAAAGGAAATAGATGATCTTCATCTAACAAAGGAATGTGGTGAGGAAAGAAACCATACAGTTGTTACAAAGGGAATATCAGAGAAGGAAGGTGATCAAATTGTTACGAAGGAAATGAAAAAGGAGAATCCGGATGCACTTGTCACAAAGGAATATGGTGAGGCAAGAGACAGTACAGTTGTTATAAAGATAATTTTAGAGAAGCAAGTTGATAACTGTGTTACTAAGGGAAAAGAAAAGGATGCACTTCTAACAAAGGAATATTCAGAGGAAAGTCTTGACTTAGGGTCACCAAATGCTCAGAGCACTCAGATTAATGAGGTAGAAGATATAAGCACTAAAGGCAGTCATAGAAACATTGCAGAAAAGGTTGAAGAACTTCTTGATAATACCGAAGAAAATGAAAATGATTTTCAGAATAGAACTAAAACAAACTATTCAGAAATTGAAAGTGTAAGTCAAAGTTTATTACTGGTTGAATCTGCTGATAATGTTTTAGAAAGTCAGGATAATAATAATTTAAAAATGTATCAGAGGAATGTAACTCATATAACAGCTGTTAATGTTGATTCTTCAGTGTTGGTTAAAGATGAAAATGTTGATTCTGAGTATGAAGCTAAAATAGATACTAGTCAGGGGAATGCATCTAACTCTTCTTTGTCTGATGCAGACAAATCTATAATGTTGAATTACTATTCACAAAATTCTAGTTCACCCAGTCACAGCTGGAATAATGTTCTGTTACGACTGGCTGAGAAGAAGAAAAGATTGGAAGCTCTAAAATACATTACAAATCGAATATCTATTACAATTGATGAACATGACAAAGAAGAGGACACTGAAACTGAGAAAACTTGGAATAATGAAAGTTTTTATGGTTACATCAAGGAAGAAATAATTAGAGATGTAAATGGTTTATGTTCTGATGTTGGAAAAAGTGAAGAGAGTTTTAATAGTTACATCAAGGAAGAAGTGATCAGAGATGTAAATGATTTATGGTCTGATGCTGGAAGAAGTGAAGAGCCAGCATATAAAGACACAGAGGGAAGGCTAGTCATGGTAGGCGAAGACAATAGTAAAAGTAATAGTGAAAACCTGTCAAATCAAACAGAAAATGTCACTAAAGGAGATAGTGGAGATAACAAAGTGCTTGAAGGAGGAGATGAAGATTTTCTTGGTTTTGAAGATGTGGGCACTCTCTGTGTTGAGAGCAAAGGTATATTGGAAGAAACATATAATGGTGATCAGTCAGAAATGGATACTGTAGACACTACTGATACAGGTTATCCTATAGCTAGTTTAACATTGCAAGAAAGTAATGAAGAAAATGATAGCTGTTTGTTGCCATCCGACAATGTCCTAGAACAAACTGACTTGGAAGCAGTTAACAGAATCCATTGTGAAAATATTGCAAAATATACCAAAGCACATACAAGAGAAGAAACAGACCAGGAATCAGATCAGTCAGACATTGAAATAATTGGTCATTCTCATTCTCATCAAAGATGTACAAGTTACATGAAAAAAGAGACAAATGCAGTGTCAAAAGAAATTACTTCCATGAAAGGAGTATTGAACCCTTGTGGCAAAATTAAACAGGAAACTTTAAATCATAACCCTTTAGCTCCTTTGTACTTTGAGACTGAATCTGGAAGTACAAGAAGATCAAAAAGACTGTATGCTAAAGTTATTTCATGTAGACAGAAAGATAGTGTAATAAATTCTGCAAATATGGAAAATAGTTCTGCTGTGTCTTCCAGGATTAATGATAACTCAGAAAACAGTAGAAAAAAGATAATCGAGAGGGGGACAGTGTTGGTTGATGATGGTGTTGTGGTAGAAAGACAAATATCAAGACAACAAGATAAACAAACAGACTGTGTGAGTAACCCTAATGCCGAATCAAATCTTGATGCAAATAAAGAAACTGTTGTAGCAACTGAACCTGTATGTGAAGAGGAAGCAAATAAAAAAAGTGCCAAGAAGACAGTAAATGAAGATTGCAGTGTTCAGAAATATATTGGCTTGAAATCACAAAGTAATGCTAATTTTACAAGCCTCAGGACTGGACAAGTTAAAGATACATATAATGCAGACAGTAGTAAACAAAAAGCAACTGTATGGACAAGAATAAATGAGAATATTTTGAAAAATGTTTCAGAGACAACTGATACAAAGTGGAACTTTAAAAAAGATGTTCGCATAATGCTAGAAAGATGTGACCAACAGGAGAACAGTTATATGAAGGGGAATAAAAGAAGAAGACGAAGTAGTTTTGGAAGTTGTTACAAATTGTCAAAGAGTGGAAACGCCTTACAAAAACCATTGGTGGATGGAAACCAGTTAAAAAGACCATCAGTGAGTGAAAAGGTAGACATAGTACTAGAGATCAATCAATGACACAAATAATAATTCTTCCCTGCATTAACCTGTACACCTGTATGACACTAGTTTATAGGAAGAATGGAGTAACTGTATAAAAACTTAGTGATAAGTCATTTCATTGTCATAAGTCTTTCCCCCACTTCGCTCTCACCGGATGAGACATTGCTTTTGCCTTGTCCGTCCGTCACACTTCATTTCCGATCAATAACTGGAGAAACATTTGACCTAGAACTGTGAAAGTTAATAGGGTGGCAGGGCTTATTCTATGGAGTAGATGCCCTCTTGTTTTTGGAGGTCACTCCGTCAAAGGTCAAGGTCACAGGGGCCATCTGTCTGTCACACTTCATTTTTAGCTCACATGTCACAAAGTGACAATGTGAGCTTTTGTGATCACGCAGCGTCCGTCGTCCGTCGTCCGTGCGTGCGTGCGTCCGTGCGTGCGTCCGTGCGTGCGTAAACTTTTGCTTGTGACCACTCTAGAGGTCACATTTTTCATGGGATCTTTATGAAAGTTGGTCAGAATGTTTGTCTTGATGATATCTAGGTCAAGTTCGAAACTGGGTCAACTGCGATCAAAAAGTAGGTCAGTAGGTCAAATAATAAAAAAACCTTGTGACCTCTCTAGAGGCCATATTTTTCATGGGATCTGTATGAAAGTTGGTCAGAATGTTCATATTGATGATATCTAGGTCAAGTTCGAAACTGGGTCAACTGCGGTCAAAAAGTAGGTCAGTAGGTCAAATAATAAAAAAACCTTGTGACCTCTCTAGAGGCCATATTTTTCATGGGATCTTCATGAAAGTTATTCAGAATGTTCCTCTTGATGATATCTAGGTCAGGTTTGAAACTGGGTCACGTGCTGTCAAAAACTAGGTCAGTAGGTCAAATAATAAAAAAACCTTGTGATCTCTCTAGAGGCCATATTTTTTATGGGATCTGTATGAAAGTTGGTCAGAATGTTCAACTTGATGATATCTAGATCAAGTTCGAAACTGGGTCAACTGCGATCAAAAAGTAGGTCAGTAGGTCAAATAATAAAAAAACCTTGTGACCTCTCTAGAGGCCATATTTTTCATGGGATCTGTATGAAAGTTGGTCAGAATGTTCATCTTGATGATATCTAGGTCAAGTTCAAAACTGGGTCAACTGCGATGAAAAACTAGGTCAGTAGGTCTAAAAATAGAAAAACCTTGTGACCTCTGTAGAGGCCATACTTGTGAATGGATCTTCATGAAAATTGGTCAGAATGTTCACCTTGATGATATCTAGGTCAAGTTCGAAACTGGGTCACATGCCATCAATAACTAGGTCAGTAGGTCAGATAACAAAAAAACCTTGTGACCTCTCTAGAGGCCATATTTTTCATGGGATCTGTATGAAAATTGGTCAGAATTTTTATCTTGATGATATCTAGGTCAAGTTCGAAACTGGTTTAACTGCGGTCAAAAACTAGGTCAGTAGGTCTAAAAATAGAAAAACCTTGTGACCTCTCTAGAGGCCATACTTTTCAATGGATCTTCATGAAAATAAGTCAGAGTGTTCACCTTGATGATATCTAAGTCTTGTTCGAAACTTGGTCACATGTTTTTAATAACTAGGTCAGTAGGTCAAATAACAAAAAAAGCCATGCGACCTCTCTAGAGGCCATATTTTTCATGGGAACTATATGAAAATTGGTCTGAATGTTCATCTTGATGATATCTAGGTCAGTTTTGAAACTGGGTCAACTGCGGTCAAAAACTAGGTCAGTAGGTCTAAAAATAGAAAAACCTTGTGACCTCTCTAGAGGCCATACTTTTGAATGGATCTTCATGAAAATTGGTCAGAATGTTCACCTTGATGATATCTAGGTCATTTTCGAAACTGGGTCACGTGCCTTCAATAACTAGGTCAGTAGGTCAAATAATAAAAAATCTTGTGACCTCTCTAGAGGCCATATTTTTCAGTGGATCTTCATGAAAATTGGTTAGAATTTTTATCTTGATGATATCTAGATCAGATTCAACACTGGGTCACATGAGCTCAAAAACTAGGTCACAGTGTCAAATAATAGAAAAAAACGACATCATACTCGGTTTAAAACTGGGTCATGTGGGGACAGGTGAGCGATTCAGGACCATCATGGTCCTCTTGTTAATCAACTGGAGGACCATTTGACCTACAGCCTTCAAACTTCATAGGATGATAGGGCGTACAGAGGAATGGACCCCTATTATTTTTGTGGTTACTAGATCAAAGGTCAAGGTCACAGGGATCTAAACATGGCAATCTGACTAAAGTACTTGATCTTCTAAACGAAGATCTGAGAACGACCCATTCACATTCGTCTTCTGTATATTTTGGATTTCCAATATTGCTATTTTTATTTTCGCAAATCTATTTTGGTTTGAACCAATCAGACAATTTGTTCGAATGTCAAAGAGTAAGAAAAATTTGCAGTTAATCCAGGGCTCGAACCCGGGACCTCTCATTTACAAAGCAAGTACCCTACCAACTGAGCTAACCGGCTATCTGACATCTATCGACATAAAAATTGTTGATATCAAAACCTATGGCTTTTTAAAGCTTGCAGGATGTTGTAAGGTAGCTTTTGATTGGCTAGCAGAAGGGTTGTCAGAACGAGGCCATGAATAGCTCGTTATCAGATCCTATGCGTAGCGTATAGGAGATGTACTTTAGTCAGATTGTAAACATGGAAAACAGTTTCTGATCAATAACTTCAGAACCTCTTGACCCAGAATGTTGAAAGTTCATAGGGTGATTAAACTTGTAGAGTATTGCTTTTTGCTATTGCTTTTTGGGTCACTTGATCAAAAGTCAAGGTCACAGGGACCAGAACATGGAAAACGGTTTCTGATCAATGACTTGAGAATCATTTGACCCAGAACCTTCAAACTTCACAGGATGATAGGACTTAAATCAAAGGTTAAGGTCACATGGGCCTGAACATGGAAAACCATTTCCAATTCATGAGAACCACTAGGCCCAGAATGTTTAAACTTAGTGGGGTGATTTGACTGCTAGTACATAATCCCTATTACAGCCAGCCATCAGTGTCTTTTTATCCCCCGCCGATGGAATCGGGAGGGGGGTATTGAAATGGCGTTGTCCATCCGTCGGTGCGTGTGTGCGTCCGTCCGCAACCTTTTCTCAGTAACTAGAAGGTAGAATTTCATGAAACTTAAAATAAACATGAACCAACATACTGTGATGATGCCCGTCAAGTTTTTTTTTTGGATTGTTCAATTTCCTTTAGAGTTATTGCCCTTTACTTACTGAAGAATGCCCAAAAATGTCCGTCCGCAGCCATTTCTCAGTAACTAGCAGGTAGAATTTCATGAAATTTGAAATAAAGATGAACCAACATACTGCGATGATGCCCGTCAAGTTTTTTATTGGATTGGTCAATTTCCCTTAGAGTTATTGCCCTTGATTTAATGAAAAATGCCCAAGTATGTCCATCTGCAGCCATTTCTCAGTAACTATCAGATAGAATTTCATAGAACTTGAAATAAAGATGAAACAGCATACTGCGATGGTGCCCATCAATTTTTTTTTATTTTTTTTTGATTCAGTTTCCCTTAGAGTTATTGCCCTTTTATTGTTAAAAAAATCCACAGATTTGAACATAACAAACCAACCAATTAGTAGAATTTCATTAAACTTCTTTCATTCTTTTCCATGAACATTTATTATAAACATGTGAAGTTGTGTACCCACACTTGGTCACCACCTTGCCTTGGTCACACACCCTCCCCCTCCCCGCCCCCACTAAAAAAAAAATCATTTTTTTTTTTTTTTTCAAATCTTCCATGAATATTTTATCAACATGCAAAGTTGTACCATTCCCCCACCTCACTCTCCACTCAGTCATGCACCACCCCCCCCCTCCCCCCCAATAATTATTTGCTTCTTAGTATTCTTAGTAACATCCTTAACCTTTTGCCGGGTATATTTTTTACCATTCCTCACCACAAACCCTTTCGGCGGGGGATACCAATTCAATGAATTTGCTTGTTGACTTTTGCTCCTGTCCCCATTCGACTTCTTGCCTATACGACTATGCATTGGGTGAGACATGTGCTTTTCTACAAAAGCATCTTTTAGCTTTTTCTTGTTTTTTAGCTCACCTGAGCCAAAGGCTCATGGTGAGCCAATCTGACTAAAGTACATCTCCTATTACGCTACGCATAGGATCTGAGAACGACCTATTCGTTGCCTCGTTCTGACGACCCTTTCGCTAGCCAATCAGAGCCTAACTTACAACATGTTGCAAATCTACCTGTAGCCTTGACTTTTGATATTTACAATTCCTATGTCATAATGTATCAGATAGGCGCCTAGCTCAGTCGGTAGGTCACTTGCTTTGTAAGCGAGGGGTCCCGGGTTCGAGCCCTGGAATGACTGCACATTTTTGTTACTCTTTGACATTCGAACAAGTCGTCTGATTGGATAAAATAAAAATAGCAATACTGGAAATCCAAAATCTACAGAAGACGAATGTGAATGGGTCGTTCTCAGATCTTCGTTTAGAAGATCAAGTACTTTAGTCAGATTGCATGGTGAGCTATTGTGACCGCACAATGTCCGTCGTCCATCAACATTTTCTAAAAAAATCTTCTTCTTGAAAACCACTGGGCAGAATTACACCAAACTTCAAGAGAATGATCCTTGGGAGGCCCCCTTTCAAAATTGTTCAAACAATTGAATTCCATGCATAACTCTGGTTGCCATGGCAACTGAAAGGAAAAACTTTAAAAATCTTCTTCTCAAAAACCAGAAGCCCTAGAGCTTAGATATTTGGTATGAAGCATTGCCTAGTGGACCTCTAGCAAATTTGTTCAAATCATGACCCCAGGGTCAAAATTGACCCCACCCCAGGGGTCACTTGATTTTACATAGGAAAATCTTAAAAAATCTTCTTCTCAAAAACCAGAAGCCCTAGAGCTTAGATATTTGACATGTAGCATTGGCTAGTGGACCTCTACTAAAATTATTCAAATCATGACCCCGGGGTCAAAATTGACTCCGCCCTAGGGGTCACTTGATTTTACATAGGAAAATCTTCAAAAATTTTCTAAATATAAACCAGAAGGCGTAGATCTTAAATATTTGACACGTAGCATTGCCTAGTAGACTTCTACAAAATTTGTTCAAATCAAGACTCCCGGGGTCAAATTGACCCCGCCCGAGGGGTCACTTGATTGTACATAGAAAAATCTTCAAAATTTTCTAAAAATAAACCAGAAGGCCTAGAGCTTAGATATTTGACATGTAGCATTGTCTAGTGCACCTCTACAAAAAAATTTCAAATCATGACCCCGTCCCAGGGGTCACTTGATTTTACATAGGAAAATTTTCAAAAATTTTCTAAAAATAAACCAGAAGGCCTAAATCTTAGATATTTGACATGTAGCATTGCCTATTAGACTTCTACAAAAAAATTTCAAATCATGACCCCCCGGGGTCAAATTGACCCCACCTCATGGGGTTACTAGATTGTACATAGAAAAATCTTCAAAATTTTCTAAAAATAAACCAGAAGGCCTAGAGCTTAGATATTTGACATGTAGCATTGCCTAATGGACCTCTACAAAATTTGTTCAAATCTTGAGCCCCCCCCCTCTGGGTCAAATTGACCCAGCCCCAGGGGTTACTTGATTGTACATAGGGAAATCTTCATAAATTTGCTAAAAATAAACCAGAAGGCTTAGATCTTAGATATTTGATATGTAACATTGCCTAGTAGACTTCTACAAACTCTGTTCAAATCATGACCCCTGGGGTCAATTGACCCCGCCTCATTGGGTTACTTGGTTGTACATAGAAAAATCTTCAAAATTTTCTAAAAATAAACCAGTAGGCCTAGAGCTTAGATATTTGACATGTAGCATTGCCTAGTGGACCTCTACAAAATGTGTTCAAATCTTGACCCCCCCCCCCCCCCCCCCCCAGGGTCAAATTGACCCAGCCCATAGGGAAATCTTAATAAATTTGCTAAAAATAAACCAGAAGGCTTAGATCTTAGATATTTGATATGTAACGTTGCCTAGTAGACTTCTTCAAACTTTGTTCAAATCATGACCCTCGGGGTAAAATTGGCCCTGCCCCAGGGGTTACTTGATTGTACATCGGAAAATTTTCCAAAAAATTTCTAAAAATCATCAGTTTGACATTTGAAACATGTAGCTCATATTACTCAGGTGAGCGATCCAGGGTCATCATGACTCTTGTATATACTATGTGTAATATGATATCTAAATTTCAGCTTAAATAATGGATCTGAATTTATTTTATTAGACTTAAAACATTTTCCGATCTCGTACAATAATCATGTACTTGACAATCGTTTTGCATTGAGTTAAGTTCATCCAGCAATAATCCCGGTATAATTGGGGATTAAATATTGATTAGGACTGGGACGGTTAATCGGATCCGATTCGATTACTAGGTGAAATAGGTTTCAGTTTTGCAAAACCACTAATCGTGCTCAAACAATAAATATCACAAATCATACTTTATCTTATACATTTCTTTGACCAGCACATAGACCCGCAGTATATTTCCGCTAAAATACATTGAACATAATCAGTAGTCTCGGATTCGCCTGTCATGATAATATTTAAAATAAAATACACCAAATATAACTTATTATCGCACTGCTTGCAAACGATAAAGTTCGTAAGTTCCTAATGAAGTCAGCTGCTGGAAGTACATTGATACGGCCGTCAGGAAAGAAAACAACATTTTCAATATGGCGGCCGATTAACCGGTTCGATTTGATTTCATACAAATGATTAACCGGTTTCAAAATTTTGAAATCATCCCAGCCCTAATATTAGTCAGTGACTTGATAGATAGAACTATCTGCAAGAGCGGATACATGGAAATTAAATAAAAGTTTTAGAAAATCTTAAACAACATGCTTCAAAATGTTCAAATTAATGCTTATGTATTATATTCCGTCTTAAATGTTATATTTAAACAACCAATGTTACTTTTTTAATTGCTTTTCATAATTTAAAATTTTAGGTACTATCTCCAGAGAAGGCATCTGAAAAACCGATGGAGGGCAGAAACTCATTGCTGAAAACAAAAGTTAAAGGTGGAAAAGTTTTTAGAAAAGAGAGTGCCGAGACAGTATGCAGCATGGCTGTTAATTTTCACTGTGCATGCTGCGGATCAGAAGAGAAAATTGAAACAGGAAAGTGTTCAGCAAGACTGTGATAAAGCTGTAAATTTATTGAGAACAAGTGATAAATCTTCAGTTTCCATCTTCAATTTTATCTCTTCACCTTCACTGAAACTTTCAGTGAAGAAAATTCAGGGTGAATACAAGGTCGTTAGTGATAGAGATGGCAAAAGAAATGGACATGTAAGTGATAGTAAAGTTGGTCCTCAGTATAGTGATACTGAAGATAGGGTTACTGGAACAAAGAAAGGTAAAGAAAAACTGAAAAGGAAGGAAGCTGGACTAAAGATTGTATCAGATTCCAGCAAAGACAGTGAAATAATTGCAAATTCTACTTCAGATTCTAGTACAGAAAGTGAAATTATTGCATATTCTACAGCAGTTGTGAAATTTGAGAACAAAGCTGAAGAGAAAAGAGATCAGGTGCTAGAGAAAAGTAATAAAATTGAAATAACAGAACTGTCTGATAGTGTTGATTCTGATAGTGAGGAAACTGGTCTAATTTCAGTAGCTTATGGATCGATAGATGAAGGTAAAATGAATAAAGATAAATCAGATAAGTCTGATATATGTGTAGAAACAAGTAAAGAGGTTAGAGCTGATACAAATAAAGAACTGGTAAGCGAAAGAATTAGTGCATGTTCATTTGAAGACCAGTTTAAAAATTGGATTAAAAAAGGTAATGTGAACAGTGAGACAGAAAGAAACGAGAACACGGATTGTCAGAATAGCCACATCTTTGCAGGACACTCAGTAGAATCAGATAAAGAGTGTCAGGAAACTGAAAACAAGAAGAATGCCAGTGGTAAAGATTCAAGTACAGAAATGGAAAACTGTGAGGAGAATATGCCTACAGATAGTTTTCAAGCAACAGCTTCACAACCAGGCGGTGACATCTTTGTTACAAAGGAGTCTTCACAGAAGGATTCAGGTTTACAGCCGTGTGATCAAGTCAGTTTGACCAGTCCTGTACTGTGTACTCAACCTTTTGAGATCTGTCTATATCCACAGACACAAGAATTTGTACCCAAATTGTCTGAAACTTTGGTACAGACACCATTACTGGAATCTCTGACAGCATGTAACAATGAGTCATTGAGTAAAAGTAATATTTCTAAGGATTCAGATATTCCACAAACACAAGAGTTTCTTCCACAACTGTCTGAAAGTCTCATTCAGACATCCATGCTTGAATCTCTGACATGTCCCAATGAATCAGTGAATGACAGGAGTACTTCTAAAGATTCTGACAAAACTAGCAGGACCCCTTTTCATGTGGAATGTAACAGTTTAAAAGAGGGTCAGATTGAAACTACAAATGAATTGGAAAAGGATTTGACAAAATATGATTTAGGTGAAACAAAAAAAAGTTACACTAGCATGAGAAAGTCATCTCCTGAAAAGGTAAAGAAATTGGGTGACAAACAAGTGACTGTTCCATTTCACCTGGGACAAGCACATAAAAAAAATACCGGTGATGAAAAGGAAAATATTGTGCATTCAGGCAGTTCTGTCACAAACAAAACATCGCTTAATGATCACTTTGAGCACACAGGTAATAGCATTATTGAAGCCACATTTGATGCCACACTTGGTGCCACTAGGGAGACAAGATGTGTAAGTTCTACTGAAGATAAAACATTCACTAAGTTGATGAAAAAGTGTGAACCTCAATATGTTTCTAGTGACTTCTGGGCAATATCTAAACCTGAAAAACTTGCTTTTAAAGTGAAACCTGTGAAAAGAACAAATATTCATAGAAAGAGAAAATCAGATTTCAATAGTTTAGATAACACAAGTAAAATTAAGAAACAGAAATGTACAGATTCAGTTGAAGAATATAGTAAAGTAGTGAAAGAAAGAAATGAAACTAAGGTTGGACTAAAACAAAACAACAAAGTTGCAGAGTCAGTGGTTGACACTTTGAATGATTCTTTAGAAGATTTTGTTGTGAATAAAAGTCCTAAGAAAGCAAAGACTTCAACAAAAGCTGTTCATGAAGAAACTGTAGTCGTCGGAGACAGGGAAAATAAAACCAAGTCTACAGATGGTGTTAAAACACCCTGTAAAACATATGAACCACGTAAAATATTCATCGACGGTCATTGTTTTGGTAATAAAGTATTTTGGCAAAATTTTATTGAATCGCCATATTCTGCTCCAGCTTCAGGTGAAACAAAGAACAAATCTTTCGTTGAAAAGACAAACAAGAGGAAGTCTAGGTTAGATTCTAGTCAAGGATCACAGAAAAAAAGTAGTTCTTCCACAGTTGGTGAAAATGTTGAAAAAATCGAGCATGCAGCTGTGAATAGGTCATCTGAGTCACTGTTCTCAGGGGAGAACGAAGAAAATGAAATACACGACTTAAGTCCAGACTCTTTACTTCCACGTAAAAAAATAGAAACAGGTGTTTCAGATATTGTTAAAACATATGCTGATCAAACAAAGTTAAAAAAATGTGTGAAAATTGTAAATGAAAGTGGAACTAAGAGTAAAAGTAACAGTGGAGATCTTATATATAGCAGAGTTAATGGCATGCTTAGATTCTATAGACAGAAAGACGCAGAACATGAAGAAAACAAAGACTCTGACAGTGGGGCATTAGCAGATCCGCAGCTAGGAAGGTACAAAAGGAGGAATGCCAAACTAGACAATAACACTGATAGGAAGGTATTTGATCCAGTCTGTGAAACTTCTAAACAGATTAACTCGGTTAACAAGCAAAAAGAACGTGTAGAGAAGTCTGAAGGCAATAAAATCCCTAGTTTAGACATGAAGGGGTCTGTCTTCAATGAAATGTTTTCAATAGATAAAAAGTTGTTTGTACATGACTGGTTGATGAAACATAAGAAGATAGGAGAACAGGAATCTTCCTCTCAGGAACTGTCACCCCCAGGTATGTTATTTTCTTTATCTGACTATACTTTAGCTACTCCTCCTCCAGACATACACAATTTCAGGGATATAAATTTACACTTGCCCAGTTTAAAAGCCACAACAACTGTGTAACTATGAAACTGGACGTGTCATTCTTCATATAATTGCCCAACCAGCCAGCTTCAATATATTCGAATTTCCTATTATTCTATTTTTAAACTTCATCTTTAATGTGTGACATGGTTGACCAATTAGAATTATCAATATATACCATGCCCTGTCAGAATTCTTGATACCTAATTTACAGAACTTCTAATGAGTGCGTCCTTGTAAAAAAACTGGCATGGATTATTTCCTAAGTCATGACTTGATCTTCATAAGTTTGTGTTTGTATCTATGAAATCTAGATCAAGTTCAAAAGTTGTTTACCTGAGATCTTGAATTACACAACTACATGTAGGTAAAGTCTTAGAAAAAAACTTGTTAATGCTTAAGAAGTCACATTTGCTTTTTGATCATCATAACGCTTTGTCAGAACGTTTGTTGATATGAAACCTAAGTCAAGTTCAGAAGTGGGTTACCTAATGTTTTGAACTAGGTCATTAGGCCATATCCTAGAAAAACCGAGTTCACATTTTCTACTTATCCTTATAAATCTGAATGTTTGTCTCTATTAAATCTTGGTCGAGTTTAAACCTGGGGCCACACTTGGTACTTCATCATCATAAAGATTTGTCAGAATTTTTTTTTTTTATTAAATCTGGGTCAGTTTGAAACTGACATCTTATATCAAATAGTAGGCAACTTTGACAAATCATAGAATGACTTTGTTAACAAGGCGATATTTTTTTACCTGATCTTCATTAGCCTGACGGAATGTTTATACTGCTTAAAATCTAGAATAAATTTTTGACTGGGTCACTTGGGGAAAAACTTGGTCACACGTCATAATGTTGAAAAAATATGGCTGATGGTCTGCATGATTAACATGGTCAGAATGTTTACATCTATGAAATCTTGGCCAAATTAATTGAGTGAAAACTAGGTCAGGTGGGCGATCTAGGGCCATGACATGGCCCTCTTGTTTCATGATTAATCAGGACCTCACTACCATTGGTCTGACATAATTTGTATTGCACATATATCTCTGAAAGTATTTGACCTAGAAACCTGAATCTTCAGAAGGATGTTTATAAGTTACTCACCTTGGGGTTTGTTTAGGATAGAACTGGTTAACAGACTATGAAGAGCCTAAACGTTTTATGCCCATGAAGGTACACATAATAAAATTACACTGTCCGTCTGTGTTAGTTCTTGTCCGGGCTGTAACTCTGCCGTCTATAAAAGGATTTTGAAATAACCTGGCATAATGTTCACCACAATGAGACAATGTGCCATGCACAAGATCTGGACCCTAGCTCTAAGGACAAGGTCACACTTCGAGGTTAAACGTTAACATGGTCTGTTTCTTGTCCGGTCCATAACTCTTCCATCATTTAAGGGATTTTAAAATTACTTGGCATAAAATGTTGAGAGGACATGCCATGCTCTAGACCCAGACCACTAGCTCCTAGGTCAAGGTCACACTTAGAAGTCAAAAGTAAGCAGGGTCTATCTCTTGTCCAGTCAATAAATCAACCATTCTTCAAGGGATTTTGAAATTACTTGGCACAAATGTTCCTCATAATGAAAAAGGCCAAAACATTTCTGAAAAAAAGTGTTCTACTATAGTAATCATTTTCAGTTTTATTGTAGGTTTTCATTGTAAATAAAGGAGTATCTTTGTGCACTTGTCATTTTATTCAAAACAAAGCTGCTTTATCTTGTAATTGATAAAATTCAATGAAAGGCAATGCCAAAAAATGTGAAAATAACATACAGAATACTTGTTTACTATAAAAAAAAAGATTTAGTGTAATGTTTTAAAATGGACACATTTCAGAAATTCAAACTCCTGGCAATTCCCTGCCTTCCTATCAACCTACTGTCAGTGCAGTTGGTCAGCAAGCACAGAATTATGTGACAGATAGAGAGCAGTCATTTGTCCTCCATGAAGTTTCAGCTAAAGAGCAACAAAAGAGAGAAAACTCTTTAGATGATACAAGTTCCTCTGAGTCCTCAGGCAGTATCAGGAGTGAAGATTTAAAAAAGCCAATGCCTGCAGCTGCTAGATATTTGTTAAAGGTATTTCTCATTTTGCATGGTTTCTGTTGAGGACATCTCTGAGGAGGGAATATCTCTCTACTAATTGCAGATATTTTTCTTTCCCCATTAGCTTTGCTGTCAGCAACTTGCAGAAACATCAGTACTGGTCATTCATTACATAACTGAAATGTTGGGGAACAAACAGGGACTTAGCCAGATTAAACAGAATTTTATAGATTCATGCCTACAGTTTTAAGTGTGTAATAACATGTGGTTTAATGGCCCATTTGAATTGAAAAAATAATTAGGTAATAAAATGTAGTGATAAAATGGTATGGTGATAAAGATACATCAGTAAAATTTCAACCATGAATACATAGAGCATATTTGTTATACCCCGACAAAACGAAGTTTGGTGGGGTATATAGGAGTGAGCTTTTCTGTCATTCAGTCATTCCGTCCCTATGTTGGTTTTCATGGTTTCTGGACAATAACTCATGAAAGGCTGCCAGATTTAAATGATTTTTGTTACACAGGTGTAACATTATAAAATACACGTGAACTTTGACTTTGAGATCAGTAGGTCAAAGGTCAAAGTTGTAATGACCCAGAACAGTAAAATGGTTTCTGATGATAACTTGAGAACACTTGGGCCAAGGATCATAAATTTTGGTACCCCTTACCAAAATAACATATAAGCCACTTATATGCCATTTTTATATGAGACTTATAGTTCACATAGTCAGTCTACCTATAAGTCACATATATGGGACTTATTCCTATTTTACATGCAAATTAGATGTATGTGAAGTATATGTAACATATAGGTATATGGAAAGTATATAAGTGACTTATAAGTCACATATATGTGACTTGTATGTTGCACTGTATATGACATATATAATCATTTATAAGTGACATATAAGTCCAATATAAGTGACTTATAAGTCACATATAAGTTGCTTTGGATGCCAAAAATACTGAAACTTAAAAAGACAAGGTACAATATGAAGGTTATATATTAAAATTCACTGTCAGCAAGTACAGTTTTCAATAAATTTCTGTCAATTGATGATTATGCACAATTATAATCAAGCTAAGTTACAGGTATGGCCAACACAAATCGTACATAACCATGTGTCCACAGCAGAATAATGATATAAAAGCAGCACATATTGTTACTATCACTTTATTAATTTAAGTTTAAACTTTATGTACATTGAGTATTTCAGTCCAAAAAAATCCCCAATAACAAAAAAAAGAACAAAGTTAATATTAACAATGTTCAGGTTTCTTCTTACTAAAAATAGAACAGTTTATACACATAAAATAGCATTTTAGAAAGAAAAAAATGAAGTTGATTAAATATCAACAATGTCATTTCACTAAAAAATTTAACGCTATCTAGTAAAAACTATATACACAGCAAATTTTCAGTGCGTTGTCATAAATGTTAAGTTTGTTTTTTTGCACGATGCTGCTAACGTTGACCTGGCATCAGCATATTTCTGGTTGATCGCCTGAATGACATCTTTCTCCGCAGCATACATAATCTGGAAAAGAATTCGAAATAATTCTCAATCACTGTTTTATTAACTGCGAAAAGACCAAAATCTTTTAATAATTTAAGTAAATTATACCAAAGAATTCAGTGCACAGAGTGAGGCTTGAAACCACATGGGGCGTTGAATTCTTAATGTGAGGAAGCCATCTAGCTGGCTTACGAAGGTCAGTGGTTCTACCCAGGTGCCCACTCCTGATGAAATAATGCACGGAGGGGCACCTGGGGTCTTCCTCCACCATTAAAGCTGGAAAGTCGCCATATGACCTATCATGTGACAGTGCGAGGTTAAATCAAACAAAAAAAAGGTTCTTGGTAAGTTTCAATGCAGTACATGGAAATGCTACAGTGGTATGAAAAGAAAACACATTTTATGACATTTTAAAATACCATGTTCTGTATTATTATTCCTTGGTGCCATACCTATCTTGGTGTTTGGGGATAAGCTGGTAGTCCTTAACCCCAAAATATAGTATAAACAAATTTAGCAAGGAATAAATGTTTGCTTCACTTATAAATTTCATACCTGTAACTTTTTCCCAAATTTCTGTTCATTTTCCTCCAAAACCATTAATAACTATAAAATTCTATATCTGATCACACATATTTTAGAAGATACATGTTGCTGGAACTCACTCTTTTAACTGAAAAGTAAAATTATAACATAAAACTTTGAAAATGTTATATAAAAGGCTCTCTTGTATGTCAGGGGTACAATGTGATTTTAGTACTAATTACAAGAAATATTAATTGAAAATTGCCACAAAGTATTAAATAACTTGTTGCTACAGAAGCATAATAATCTATCATTAACACCTGAAGACAGTGAAAATTTCCGCCATTGAGATGAATAAAGTTCCTGCTTCAGTATTTTTTTTTAGTCCTAATGGCTATGACATATTATAGGTTTAAATTTCATTTGAAATTAGAAAGTTTAATGTTCTTACCTGATGTCCCTCTGAATGCATTTAAGAATTTCCAGCTTCACAATTATTATTTATCTCCAATCCATTAATGCCTCCAACAACATGAACAAAGCACTTCCTGTTTACATTCAAATTTTTGGTATTCATGAGCAATTTTCTTCAGCACAATGTATCTACTGAAGGGAATATCTAAAATGTTACTAATATATATATTTATGATTAAAGTGGGAATTTGTCAATTTATTTGCTCAAAGAATTTGCAAAGATCACAGAGAAATGAACAGAAATATTGGGATTATTTCTTTGGTTACAGGTGTAAAATGGCCTCAGAAGCCTGCATTTTCATTGGTTCTTATCTTGGTCATATCAGCTATCTCTGTGTGTTTATTTATACATCAGTATACATTGAACAGCAGTGTATTAACTGACTGTAAAAGCTAGATAATAAATCATTGCCAATTATCCAAGAAATAAACTAATTCAGTTATGATGATGTAACATATATAGTATTATTTAATTAATAATTTGTTGGATTATATGACTTAATCCTTATAAATTACTACATTTGTTTTGGTACTATTATTAGAAACAAAGAAATGAATAGCTTATACAGTGTGACCACCCCTAAGAAAACCATTCATATACGAGTTTGTTTTTTAGGGTTTTTTTAGGTTTTTTCAGTGCAAACTCTCAAGCTTATTATCTACTCTGCTGTTACAGTTTCATAATGATGCACTCTTTAATAATAATTAAAAATATCAAAATATATATTTGAAAACAAAAAGAAGTGCTCCAGTATTATAGATCATTAAATTCTGGATATTTTGATACCCATTGTGTGGTGTCAAATAATAACAGAACTATTTACACATATTTAGACAATTTTTTCTCACAATTTGGACTTAGAAATTTTCAGCCAACAAGATAACAAACCACTACAAAAATTTTCTAAGTTCTCACTTCTATGTGGTTGTGAAAGAAAACTGAAGAGATCCATATAACTGACAGATACATACTAGGAAACATATATGTGGCATATAGGTGGCTTATATGTTAAAATTTGGGATGACATATAATTGACTTATACATATAACTGACTTAGACTAGATTTTATGTGATTTATATGTGGCTTATATGTAGCATATACTTCACTTATAAGTCAGGAATAAGTTGCATATAAGTGACATATATGTCAGTGTATGTCAGTTTGGTAAGGGACATCATAAAATACAGGTCAAGTTCGACTTTGAGGTCAGTAGGTCAAAGGTCAAGGTTACAATGATCCGGAACAGTTAAAGGGTTCCTGTATGAAACTTAAGAATGCTTGGGTCTAGGATCATAAAGTTTGGTACACAGGTGTAACATCATAATATACAGGTCAGGTTCAACTTCAAGGTCAGTAGGTCAAAGATTTAGGTCACAGTTGAACTGTTTCTGGATGATGACTTGAGAACTCTTTGGCCTAGGATTGTGAAAGTTGATAGGGAGGTTGTTCATGACATGCAGATGACCCCTATTGATTTTGAGGTCAAAGGTCAGGGTCACAATGACCTGGAACAGTTAAATCGCTTCCGGATGATGACTTGATAACGCTTGGGCCTAAGTTCACTAAACTTATTAGGGAGGTTGATCATGACTAGCAGATGACTCATATTGATTTATACGTTGAACTTTGACATTGGCTTACTTCTGTGACAAGGCTGTATTGTGGGGGTATAATTTGTCACTCCTGTGACAACTCTAGTTTGTTTCACTGTAAGAGTGAAATAACTTCCACGATTGAACACTAAGATATGGTGTTCATGAGTGAAAGATATTTTGATTTTACATGTAAAACAAAATGTCTTTTTTAATATTTCATATTTTGACTGAATTTACCCATTTTATAGTTTGTTACAAGTGAAAAATATATTTGATATTTTTCACTCTGAAAATAGCAGGTATTTCACTCTAATAAATGGATACACAGATAACCTTGTAATAAATGCTTGTATTTCAGTTCAGAAAAGCTAGAAGGGAGAGGAAAAGGAAGAAGATGTTGGAATTCAAATCAAACATGAAAAATACAGTTTAAAATCCTGTACCAGGCAATGAGTGATGGCTTATTGACAGAAATTCATGTTACAGTCAGTGACAGATTGCTTGGTGGCAGGATATCATGTTACAATCAATGACTGATGGCATGGTAACAGGATATCATGTTAAAATAAATGATATCTTGTTACAGTTGGTGACAGGTGGCATGGTGACAGGATATCTTGTTACAATCAATGACAGATGGCATGTTGATAGAATATCTTGTTAGAATCGATGACTGATTTCTTGGTGACAGAAAATCATGTTACAATTGTTGATCGATGGCTTGGTGACAGGATATCTTACAATCAGATATGGAAATGTTGACCTTGGAATAAACATCAACTTTTGAAGTAGGAAATTATGGCATCCGATGTCTGTATGTAGATAATGGGGTAAATGCAAAGCAACTTAGTATTGAAAAGAGATTTACTGTACATAAGTGGAATGAAGAATAGGAGCTTTGAATCATGTGCTTAATAGATTTATAGAGGCTGTGATAAAATATCCTGTCAGTTAGTTGTTTTTAGCTTATACAATTTAGTGCTAACATGTGTCCAGCAAATTAGCATGATTGTGCTGATTTTAGTTTCATTGAAAAGAATGGTTTTAAATATTTACATTTGAACTGTTTCAAATTAAAGCTTTGACAAGACCATTATTAAGCTTTAGCCTGCTGGCAGCAAGTGATTTTGCCTTTGTGACCAGTGCAGACCAAGATCAGCCTGCACATCTTAGTTAATTGAGTATGTTTTCTTTGTGTTTGAACATACAGTTTTATAAGACAGGGATCATAAAGTGCACCCGAGGGTGAATATTGTAAACTTGAGAAATACACTTAATTTTTCAAGGGTTTACAATATCTGCTTCTATTTTATGCTCTTCAGTGAAATACTGAAATTTATCGGTGAAATAAAATTGATATTTTCACTGTTTCAAACAGTGAAAGTATCATTTTTAAATTTCCTTGGTACAGAATACACTTGAATGCAAAATAGTATGAATTATAAATGAGAGAAAATTCCTTGCAAAATATTCTTCAGTAAAAGTATAGATGCATAAAAATAAGAACAGGATCATAAATATTATTTACTTTCTATCATAATAAAAGGTAAAAGAAATCAGGAAAGGTAATAGAACTATTTACAGTTTTTTCTAAAAAGATAACCTGATGTCACAACATTATGATGTCATGATGCGATGCGTGTGACATTGTGCGGACAAACTTGTATAATTTTGTTAAACCATCAAAAAAAAGCATAAGATAAATTGAAAATTTGTTTGTTTCAATGTAAGATCAAAATATATTTCACTCATGAACACCATAAACACCATTGAAATATATTTCGATCTTGTGCTAAAACAAACAAATATCCTGTATTTATTCTGCAGTGCATGTGATATATATTCAACTAAATATAGATATAAAGAAGTGCTTATTATGTTGCTAATGTAGTAGGAATTTAGATTGTTTTAGGGAAGTGCCACAATTATGTTGCATATGTTACACTGATTTTTTTTTTGGCCTGAGCTCATGGTGAGCTTTCGTGATAACGTTGTGTCCGTCATGTGTGCGACTGTTCATCCATCAAGTCATCCATCCATCTTCAACAGTTGTGTTTAAAGGACATCTCCTCCAACACCACTGAATGGACTTTGATGAAACCTATACTGTGTTGGTGCGCCGTAAAACCCAGATAAATAAATTGATGAAACTTGGCGTGGATGTTCCTTGGATAGGTCTCTACCAAAGTTGCACAAAATGGGGGCTCAGAGCTAACAATAGAAAAATCATAAAACAACGTCTCATAAACCAATGGTCAGATTTTGAAATAATTTCACACAAATGATCCTTATGTCACCCTCGACCAAGATTATTCAAATTATACTAATTTGTCAAAAAACATGGCCACCAGGGGGTGTGGTCACTTTTACCTATATGTTTATAGTGGAAATTTTAAAAAAAATCTTCTTTTATGAAACTGCTGGCCCAATTTTAAAATAGTTTTAGTGTAATACACAAATGGTCTTTGTGCGATCCTCTACCAAGATTGTTCAGATTTATTTTGATTCGTCAAAAAACATGGCTGCCAGGGGGTGTGGTCACTTTTCCCTGGTAAAAACTTAGATGATCTTCTTGTATAAAACTGTTAGTCCGATTTAAAAATAATCACTAACAAATTATCCTTGTGTGAATAATGTTCAAATTTTTCTAATTCGTCAAAAAACATGGCTGCCAGAGGGCATGGTCACTTTTCATCAACAATTTCTTTGAACAACATCTCCAGAACTGCTGAATGGATTTTGATGAAGACACAAATGATCTCTGGGTAGCCCTCTTTCAGTTGTTCAAATGGTTCCAGTTCATTGAAAATATTGGTCTTTTTGGTTAAAAATAGGTTTACAGATGTCAGAATTTAAAAATCTTTTATCTAGAGCTTTGATATTTTGAATTTGACTCTCTACCATAATTCTCCAAATTATTGCTCTAAGGTAAAAAAATAGCTACGCCTCTGTGTTTGACATATTGACTGTAGGCTTATATATAAGAAACTTTGAAAATCTCTGAATCAATAATAGCTAGAGCCTTGATATTTGGCATGTGATATTAGAGTTGTATTATCTACTTAAATTATTCAAATTATTGCCCTAGGTTAAAAAATGTTTGTGGCAGGTATATAATATAGGCTAATATAGAAGAAACCTAACTCAATACTTAGTACCATTTTGTTATACAAACACACTTGAAGCCTTGTACACAGGTGAGTGCTTTAGGGTCAATGACCCT
The DNA here is from genome assembly GCF_021730395.1 of Mercenaria mercenaria. Lineage (NCBI taxonomy): Eukaryota > Metazoa > Mollusca > Bivalvia > Venerida > Veneridae > Mercenaria > Mercenaria mercenaria. The sequence goes on from NC_069366.1 coordinate 65,859,311, forward strand.
TGTTTAAATTTCAGTCTTGATCTGAAGGCATGTTCCTTTAAGAAATTTATGTTCAGGATGTCTGCAGTTTGTGTGGGGGGGGGGGGGGGGGTCGTGATAAAGTTTTATACATGTGTTATATGTTATATTTTTTCATATGTGTAGTTTAAATATTGAAGACAAAATATCATTTAATATCATAAATGTTTGTCAAATTATTTTCACTGCCATTTTATTCTTGTTGTTGAGTTCAGTTACAATCATTGCCAACTTCAACAGATTTTAATACCTCTAGATTTATGTAACTGTAAGTTAAATGTAAAAGCAATTTGGTTGAGTGAGTTCTAGTCATTAGTGATGTATCACATGGGTGTGAAATACGTAAAATATATAGAAAACTCCCAAAATCATGCAATAGAATTGTGATGTAATGTAGAAGGAAGTTAGCTGTAATTTACAAAATTCTTAATAATTTTCCTGCTTAAACATTACTGTATTCATGATTTCAGATATTCTGCTTAAAAAAATTTCATCATCAGGATGATGCCCCCTTAAGGAATTTATTTTAAGCATGGCTGTCTAACTGGTGTATTTTGTAAAAACCAGGTTAGTATGTGCTATATATAAATTGTTCAACATTCGTGCATCCAGGTGCTATGAGTAAACAAAAATAGAAGGCACATAACACTTCAATGCAGAAATAAGTCTTCATTTTTGTGCTTACCAGGATTTCTCGTTAAAAGTTTCCAATTTAGCATGTGTAGTCAATGAGTGGTCCCATCTGAAATGGATTGAACAAATTATTTCAAGTTGAGCCAGTGGCAGACGCCAGCATCCCATCCAGAAACAGTGCCAATTTAAGTAAATCACCAGATAATGAACACTAGTCAGGATATCAGTTGCCACTGGGAATTGAACCCAGATTGCTGGACTACTTGTAGTCCAACCTGCTAACCACAGCACCACTGGCTTCCCTGTGGTTCAAATGGAGAAAACGCGGATCATTTCATTTCATTAAGTGTTAGTCATAATATATTCATCCGCACCTTACTTTTATTATTGAGTTCTGTTGCAGCTGTTGCCTTGTATATTCATTTGTCTTTGTCATCCTTTATCAAATACAAACAAATAAAAAGAGGTTTAACTACTTAATGCCTTGCTTTTTCTTAGTTCCATGTTAAATGGTGCTGTTTTCTTCAGTAAAATGTGACAAAGATACAACGCCAACATGAAGTTAAAATACCTGCACCAAATTGCCTCAAGTGGATAAGTAATTAATCTAATTATCCTCTGTCAAAGATGGAGTTCATCTCAGTAAGATATGTTCAAAACATGTGTTCCAATAGTGGTCAAAAGGTAAGTTCAAAAGTTTAAACCATGGACTTGTCCTGTCCATATCTTTTAAACACCTTGAAGAATATTTATGAAGCCTTGTGTTCCAATTCCAGACTGAAAAATGGTTTATAGAATCTTTTAAGTTGTCAAGAAGTATACTAGCTTTACTAGCTATGGCTATTATAATTTATAGGATGACTTAAATGGAAGAAATTTTGTTCAAAACAATCCCTGATTACGTTTGCATCATTTTTATATTCTGTCGCGTTCAAGTAAATTTTCGGTACAAATAACTAATATGTGTTCTTTCTTTTCTGTTAAGGTAGAATGCGCCTAATTTGAAGTTGTTGGGTTCCGTTTCGAAAGTTTGTTTAATGTAAAATTCAGCATAATCGTCATAGAATGCGTATTTTACGTTTAACACGACCATTGACGTCCATTTATGATGAACCATAATTTCACATCCGTCAGATTGTTTTCATAAATCGTTCTGTTCAGTCAACAAGTATCGATTTGCTTGTTTCTCATCATATTTTCATTTAAAAATGCCTCAGTTGAATTGGTGTATAATTTGTAGAGATAATTTTAACGTTGAAGTCGATATTTACGTTAAAGTGGCGTCAGAGTGACAAATATATAGATGATATTTGTTTGTTTTGAGTGAATATGGTATATATCTCACTGAGAAGTGAGAAAATTTCAAATATTTTCACGAGGGCGTAGCGCGAGTGAAAATGTGAACATTTTCGCACTTCGAGGTGAGATATATTCCATATTCACGAAAAACAAACAAATTTTCTTTTTATTTTATGCTCAATTACGTTGAGAAATGCATTTTGCAACTGTTTTAATCTCAGCGCGGGAAACAGACGCGCGTAAACAGACATGACGTCATACGTGCTGTGACGTTATAAAGACGCATGCAACATAAAGTTCCATTTTGTTTTATATTTTGCTGTATAACGGTATGGAATTCTCTTTAAGTAAAATAATTTGAATCGAGAAATATATTATAAAGAACAAAGTGCGACTATAATTTTCATCCTGTTTTAAGCAAATAATTTAAAATTCATACACAATGTATGAGGGGGGCGGAGCTCATATCTCTCACAGTGTGAAAATATAGATTTCATATTTGAATGTTTCTCATTGCAGAGTTGGTGCAGCCGTTCTGCGCTTGCGCAGAATTATTATCAAATGGAACCATGGTGCATGTACAACGTGACTTTTTCGCTAATCTGGGGTGCCAAAAACATGGCGGACTGTTCGATAAAGGTAACATTTTCTTAAATATCTTTTCAGCAACCTGTTCAAATAAAAGGAAACATAGATGAGTGCCGTCTCATATGAAAATCCAACACTCGGCTATAGGTTTTCTGTCTCAAAGTCCGTTCGTTTTCTCTAAAAGTGCAACCGCGCAACTGAAGTGAACAAATTTGATGATGTTAAGACGGGGGACATTTTCGCAAATTCAATAAATAAACCCTTTAAGAGACCGTAAAAGACCATTTTGCGACACGGATATTTGTAGGAGTATTGTTTTGACATATACACTTTAAGAAATTACAAATTAAGAGCCTTCAATAGCTTCCGAGACCGCGTTTATCAAATTGCTAAGCGGGGGTCCGTTTTTCTTAATGCTAAGACGGGGCCTTGATTTAAAGATTTGTTATTAAAAGTCTATCTACTTCATTTAAGTTTTCCCCATGTTTATACTGTTTACTGTAAGAAAAATTTCGTTATATGTGTAGTAAAGTTCAAATGGTTATGACATATGAAAGCTTTTCGCCGAGTGTAAAATGTGAAATTTTACCTAAGGTGAACTACTTAGTACTTAATTTGACTGATTTTATTGAAAATGCACCAACTTTCCATTTATGTACTACATTTCTAGGTCGACTAAAATGTCATGTCTAGATCATTCTTTGTAACCTTTGTAACAAATACTGTTAAGTTTTTGAAAAAGCAACAGTTTATATTTAATTCTATTTCAGTCGCGTTAACTTTGAATTCTTTTTTTTTCGGCTGAATGAAATACATTTGCGCATCTGACATGAGCGTCAGTAACAGTTGTCAAAAGAAATCGGACATTGTACTGGTTTCGTTGGTCATAAAATGTATATGTTATTTCCAGATCTCTTATTTTAAGACATCTTGTTCGGAATGTCCTTTTTGGTTAAAAAAAAATATGAAATATTATTATCAATGTAGTACTAAAGTGCATAAATTCACATTTCAGACATTTGTGTGCCAGGAATATGGAAAGACATACAAGTCCAGAAAAAGCACTCTGCGTGGCTTTATTTTTAGAAAGAGGCGACAGAAATCACGGATCTTATAACTGCGGCAATCGGTCTTTCCCGGTGAGACTAATAATATTATTACTAGTACAATGTATATAATAATATTATTACTAGTATATTACGACCTTACATTGGCATATATTAAGCATTGCTCATTTTGTCAATCTCCTTTTTACTTCTAGAAATTGTTTTGACTAGAATGTGGATTACTTTACATTTTTCACAGCTGATATGCCATGGTTTGCAGGAGACCGTAAATGGTGGATATTTTGGTCTTGTGTTTCAATGACCCCTAATCATTCCCAAACATTATGCATTGGTGTCCAACTTCCCATTTTGTTGTATCGAATACGACGAATAGCCTATACAGCCCACAGAATATCATTTTACTGAGCAGTCGTTTGAATGAAGTACTGGCCTGCGATGTATACGCTCATCTTTTTTGCAGATCGACTAATATACATGAAGGCTTTAATTCTTTTTCTGTGTCATTATTTTTTGCAACAACGTACTGAGAAACTTGACAGTGTTAACGTTTTTGCATGCATTCATAAATAATTTTACCTTACTCACAACTTATTTGTCTTTATTTACTTTCCATTTTATGAAATTTAACGCCAGTTGTATTGTGATCAGGTTATCGAACCATTGTTCCTAGGAAGAACCGGCACCATATTCAAATATTCTTAAAAGAAATGTCCACTTTCTTTCATAAGAGACATAGTCGGTTTCGGGCTTCGAATCATGGTCGTCTGTGAAAGAGATCTTACAACTCGACAATTGAGGCGGTCGACCTCTTTATAGTAAGATTAAGTATCAAAATGATCACTGCGTCTGTCAAACCAGTAGTGTGTTTTATGATAGAATGTTTCTCATTGCAGATCTGGTGCAGCCGTTCGGCGCATGCGCGGAATTATTATCAAATGGAACGCACGGCAAAAATACTCATTTTTTTGCATGTCCGCATGCATTTAGTGTATAATGTGCATAATATATTGACTAAAGGTTAGGGTTAGAATCACCATGGTTACAAAATATATACATTTAAGGTATTTTTGTTCAAATTTAGTTAATCCGGTATATACCGGAGTCTGTAATATATCACGGGCGCACCAACTCTGTATTTAGTCACAGCCTTTATGATAAATATTGGCTCTGAATTATGTTTTCTTTTGTTGTAACTCAATGGTTTAAAATATAGTTCTTTAAACTTTAACTTTCGAACATATGATTTCACAACACATGTGAAGAAATTACTGGCACATAAGACTGATAATTCAATACATGTATCTAAATAACATTCGAAAGTATGATAATTTATTTCAAACTGAATTTCAGATATGTTTTCCAACAAAAGCGATAAAAGCAGCACAGTTATGATCTTAAGACAAAAAAAATGAGATTAACATTGCTGTGCAGATTCTCAACCATTTCAGTGGTTGCCTTAAGAAGCAAAGCAAAAGTAAGAACTTTAGAGACCTGTTTCAGCTAGAAAGGCCAACATTCCAATACAATGACCAGTAGTTTCGGCAAAAGTAGTCTCCCTTGAATATACACGGATCGCGGACCCGATAACCGTTATCAATTAACAGTTTTACTATAGATTTGTTAAGAAAAATATTTTCAAACATTAAAAACGTATTTTTATCGTTATTTAACAAAATTTTATAACCTCGTGAAGTAATCTTTATTTTTTGCCCTTTATTTCAATATATCTTTTATCGATGTGATACAAAAACTTATTGCTTCCATATTTTTGTTTGAAGTTGATGACTATGGTTTCTATGTATTTCTATACAGAAATTTTGAAAAGATCGGTTATGTCAGGTTATCGAAAGTTAAACCAAAAGAAGCAAACTAACTTAAACAATGAAGACAAAACCAATGCGATAAAAACAGACTTACTATTTTTCCAAAGCCTACCTGGAAATGTAATAAAACTATTAAGATAGGGTGTCACCCAGGTATTGAAGTACTTCCGGGTCGTTGTATCCTAGGAAGCAGTTACCGTAATTCTTTGAAATTTGAAGTTCCCGATTTGAAGCCATCGCTGCTTTGACTTGTTAAACATTTTGTGTCATTTCCTATGTCTTTAACAGTTGTTTTGTCCGTGTATTTTCCAGGACAACATTTCTGTGCGGAAGGATTAAAAACTTTTCCAGACTGGCGGCCATGACAGATGTGGGTTGGAAAAGAGTGACTGAATACTTTGATATGTAGCAAAGACGTTCATTGTTGATGATAGTGTTTCTTTATGATTTATTGACATTATTCATCTTCAGAAATACAGAACTCTCAATGCTGTAAATTTGTTGTGAAATTCGCCACTGAATCTATGTCCAAAAGTGCTTGTTTTACTATACAGCAAAGGAGAAATTGTACCCGGCCGACACCACAGAGTGAAAGTTGGTGAATTTTTCATTGAATCAGTCAAATTAAGTATTTCACCTTAGGTAAAATTTCACAGTTCACAGTCGGTAAAAAGCTTTCATTTGTCATGACCATTTGAATTTTAACATACATACAACGGGATTTTTCTTATAGTAAGCAGTATAAACATGGAAAAACTTAAAATGAAGCGGGTTAATGAAATACAAAAGACTTCCATTACCAAATCATTGAATCACGCCCCCGTCTTAGCATCAAGAAAAACGGACCCCTGCTTAGCAATTTGATAAATCCGGCCTAGGAAGCTATTGAAGGCTCTTAATTTGTAATTTCTTGAAGTGTATATGTCAAGACAATACTCGTACAAATATCCGTGTCGCAAAAAAGTCTCTTACAGCCTTTTAAAGGATTTATCAGTTGAATTTGCGAAAATGTCCCCCGTCTTAACATCATCAAATTTGTTCACTTCAGTTGCGCGGTTGCAGTTTAAGAGAAAACGAACGGACTTAGAAACAAAAAACTTGTAGCCGAGTGTCGGATTTTCATATGAGACGGCACTCATCTATGTTTCCTTTTATTTGAACAGGCTGCCGAAAAGATATTTAAGAAAATGTCACTTTTACCGAGGTATCCGCCATGTTTTTGGCACCCCAGATTAGCGAAAAAGTCACGTGGTACATGCACCCTGGGAACGCATGGCAAAAATACTCATTTTTTTTTGCATGTCCGCACGCATTTAGTGTATAATGTGCATAATTTACTGACTAAAGGTTAGGGTTAGAATCACCATGGTTACAAAATATATACATTTAAGGTATTTTTGTTCAAATTTAGTTAATCCGGTATATACCGGAGTCTGTAATATATCACGGGCGCACCAACTCTGTATTTAGTCACAGCCTTCATATTTTCTGTGTGAGCGATGAGATATGAAAATATACAGTATTTCATTAGTTAGCATAAAATAAGACGTTTAGTTTTGAATAAAAAGTTTGCGGTAATCTTGTCTCATGTAAAATCCAAACGATAGAATTTGACAAAAAACTAACATGATGATGAAAACTTTACTTTCTGTCGATTGAAGGAATAAAATTATGGGGTCACCGAATTCATTTTCGCGTAAAATTATGTTACGCTACCCATACCCATCAAATCGCAGGATAGCGCAATTGAGTATTTTTTTCATGTATCTCCTCCTTTCAGGATAAGCTCTACTATTTTATTCGGCGACGCCGTCTAAATTCGTTTTCGTTACCTAAGCCACGTGACTTCAGTTTGCAAATCAAACTACTTGATAACGCATTATAGATAATTTATCAAAATGGAAGATTTATGCAACACTCTGTCTGATTGGACGAGAGTGTCAATTTCTTTCACTCTGTTGATTGTGCTACGCTGAGTGAAATGTAGACAAAGCGTTTATCCTGAACGACGCTGTTCACAGTTTTAAAGCTAACTTTGGCTCAGTATATTTAGCAAGAATATTGATATATCTCAAAATGATAAGTAAGTTTAATAAATATGATAAAAACCTGTTCAAATACCAATATATATCAAATTAAAGAAAGAGCTGAAGACGGTCTGGGTATTACATGAATAAGGGTGTGATAAGAGTCTTTTATGTAGAGAAGTGCTTTTTAAAAGATTTTCCTTGTTACAATTGTCGTCTGTATATGAAAAGGTTTCTTGCTTTTGTGACTTATTCAGATTGCATATTAAAATGAGTACTTGTTTGCTTTGATATATTTGTTATAAATTATTTAACTGTTTTATTATATATGATTCTCATGATCAAGACAAACTCATTTTTAACCTATTTTAAGTAGAATTTAATCAAAAGAGGCCTTTACAACTATTAATAATTTCATTCAACGTTACAAGTGAAATGATTTATCTCGCAAGTTAATAATAATACATGAAAACTCATGCGCATTACATTGTTAATATTTCAAAAAAAAAAACAAAAAAACAAAAACAAAAAAATGAAACACGACAGAATATAGTGAAAATCCTTTATTTAACTGTATAGAATTCCACCACAGGCAGCTATTTCCGTGACGTATTACCTATGCGTAAAAAATTGTTACATAAAGCAAACAAATATAGGCCTACATTATAAATATATGCCATAAATATCTTGTTAGTTAATATAGGTGGCTTCTAAATGCAAATTCGAACGACAACCCAACCAGTCTTCAGAAAAAGTAAAACGTAGGTGAAAATGAGAAATATTCATTTCAACACAACACATAACTCAGAAAAAAGTGCTATTACAACTTTTTAAAATTTAGAAAGTCTTTATGTAATTATAACATCATGTTCGAGTAAACATTGTTTTTATCTTACTTTATTACAAATTTTACGTTTTGGAATTATTTCGATTGTTTGGAGAGTAGTCGAGCCGATTTCGAATAAGGTACATCCTCCTGAACAGCATAGCTGTTGCTCTGAAAAAGTTCATTTATTTAGCTGCTTGGCTAGATAGAAACACTGTCCTTCGCAAAGAGGTTTTAGCTCTCCGGAGATGTGTGTAAAAATGTTATCCTTGTATTCATAGACACATAATAGAACAAATTTCATACATTATAGTGTTTCCTAATATTAGAAACATAAGAAATAAAGAGTAAATTTTAAGACTCTCCTGAACAGTCCATGACATAAAAAAGAAAGAATGTTTTGGTTTTTTTTTGGTGGGGGGGGGGGGGGGCGTTTAGCTCTGTTTTTCTACATAAAACGAATAACTTCTATCTTCATCACATGTATCAGAGATGGGGACCGAACTTGCGATCCATAGATCTGCGCTAACTGAGCTAAGCGGATTGGGGCAAAAGAAAGAAAACAGCGGTTGTGCCTGACACTCGCTGTAACGCAAAGAAACCTCTCTTATATCATGAATACTGAACTTGTAGAAGTTATGATTTATTTTAAACTGCGTCTGTGGTATAAAATTTCAAAATAATGAAACTATAAAACGATTCCGCCGTCAAATTATGTGAACGTATGCGTGGTGCGGGCAATTAACCAGGCAAGCCCATGGCAACTTATCTTATGGTCAGATGTTACTAGGGTGGTGAAGTAAGAAACGAAATAGTAAAAATGTAAGACTTTGGGTGGTGCGTGCCCGCGTGCGTGTGTAAGTACTTAGGGAGGGTTAGGGATAATACATTGTATTAAGAAAAACAAGATACAAACAACCTTTACTCCCTTGGAGGGGCGGTTGGGTCATATATATATGACTATATATTTGAATCTGTTGTATAATATTGATCAATGATGTTGTATAATGATGCTTTCTATTTGTGTTTCAAGTGTGAAAACTCCGAACAATAAATGCAAATATTCTGCATGTTAGCAGTGTTTTACAACGGAAAACATGTTTATTGGTACTTTGAATAAGAAAAATATGAAAAAAAGCTTTATTATATAGAAAGTATATTTAAAGCGACTTTCAAAAATAACATGATCAGTATTTTTAGCAAAATTGTCGTATTGGCGTATGTTATACATTCTGCATATTCAAACCATTTCGCAATGAAGTCGACAGTTTTACAGTTATGAAGACCTCTTTTCAAAGGAAAACCCTCTTTCTCACATTCCATGATTCGTTTCACGCCTGTAGTGATATATATCAGAAAAAACAGCCAAACTAAACTATGTTGTGATTTGTGGGTAGGGGTAGCGTAATGTAATTTTACGCGAAAATGAATTCGGTGACCCCATAACTTTATTCCTTCAATCGACAGAAAATAAAGTTTCCATCATCATGTTAGTTTTTGTCAAATTCTATCGTTTGGGTTTTATATGAGACAAGATTAACACGAACTTTTTATTCAAAATTAAACGTCATATTTGTCGCTCTGACGTCACTTTAACGTAAATATCGACTTCAACGTTAACATAATCTCCACAAATTATACACCATTTCAAGGACATTTTTAAATGAAAATATGATGAGAAACAAGCAGAGCGATACTTGTTGACTAAACAGAACGATTTACGAAAAGTCTAACGGACGTGAAATTATGGTTCATCAAAAATGGACGTCAATGGTTGTCTTTGAAGGTTTGCAGAGAAAAAAGTTACAGAAATATCAAAGAAGTAAAATACGCATCCTATGAGGAATACGCTGAATTTTATATTAAACAAATTTCGAAATGGAACCCAACAACTTCAAATTAGGCGCATTTCACCTTAAAAACAGTGAGTTTCTCACATGATTATCTATTGTTACTGCTTACAAGTTCAAAACCTATTACCAGGTCAGAGCCTAGAGCCTAGAAAAATGTCCAATTATTTACAATCAAATTGTAGATATTGATTATATTATAAATGAAAAATAAAGGGCACGCTAAAATCATTTTCTGAGAGACCAATACGCTAGCGAATACAAAGGGCACTTTAAAAATTACGATAAATATCCAGTACGGAATACCACGTTCCAAAAACGCAGCCCTTCAAATAGCAACTCACAGCGAATACTTACGGATGTAAGATCGTTTTTCTAAAGTTAAGATTTTTTTTCATTTTTTCCCCCAATTCTGTGAGCTTGAAGAACATTAGTCTTTGAAAGACAAATAAGAGAAGAAAAGGCACAGATCACTGCACTCGTTTTAATTTTATAGGGTAATTTCTTCACACAATATGCATTTCTGAAATTTTGTAAAATTGAAAAAAAAATGGTGGTACTTTATCAAACATATGATATCCCACTCAATGTTACAGGGAATTCAGGTCTTACCTGTTACTATGAATACAAGGTGTTATCAGTATTGTATAAGCATAAATGTCACTAACAAATCTCTTTCATTTTTTTACATGCTGCCATAATTACCCGACACACTTTATTTTCAATGGAAAAAAAAATAAATAAGATTTAAATGTGTAAAAAAATTCTGACGTCAAGATTTTAAAAATATTTTGCAGCTTTATTGATACGCAATAATGCTTCAAAATGGAAAGAAAAAAGTTGCGGTCACCATGCATCTATGAGATATATTAAGGATGTACGAGCGTGTTTTTTTTCCAGTATATCCGGTTGCTTTCTATCGAAAGTTTTGCCAAAAATTAATGCTAAATAACTAACTGGCTAATAATGTACCATTTAACCAAATAAATCCTACTTTTTGCGAAAAAAATTTTTTTTTCACCCTAATTTTTGACTGACATTTGCCTAAAATTGACGTAAGATTTTCAGTTGGGTAGGGGTAGGTCATTTCAGTTATCTATTAAAGCAGATCAGATTTGGTTTAAACAATATTTTATTAATCACAATTCATTTACAACATGTATATATATATATATATATATATATATATATATATATATATTGTTGCGAGCCGCACGGGTAGATAAGGATTATATGGGTAGCGTTGACTCTTGGCCCGTTTCCCGCAACCACAATATAAATTCAGTCACAGATGCGAGTTGATCACAAAAACCAGATACCAGTTATTACTGCACCTAGATGCGCTGATCTCAGTTGAGCCCAGAAAAATATCGTGTAGGACGCAAGGCCTGTTGCGGTTCCTCTGTTAATGATTTAATTTGAATACTTGATTTGTTGTCAGACGGACGGACGAACAGGCTGACTAGTACGACAACTAATACTAACGTAGATGACGGACAAAGAGTGATCACATGTGTTGGAAATCCAGTGCTGTGAAAGCAACAGATGACTCCGCAGTGTACTTGATGTTAGAATGTTTTATAAGATAGAATAAAGTCAAGTTTCGGTCTATCAATTTTAATGTTATATACCAGTAAGCATTGATCATTTGCAGAAATAGAAAAATCTACCGAAAAATACACGAAGATCTACTTAGCAACCGTAATGCTATTCAGGAAAAGACCGAAGTGCGTTTTATAAAGGCAAAACAATGAAATTCTGTGTAAATACGGGGAGGTGTCGGCGACTAAGAAACAACTAATAAAATTACTTAATTCATGAAGATCCAGAAATCTATAAATGTAATTTCTACTTGCGTCAAATTTATTTACAGACAAATGAAAAAAGAAAACTTTACTTGTTACAAGTTACTTATCAACAAGTATACTGTACTTGAAAAGAAAGAGAGAGAAAAAAAATCTAGCTATTCAAAGCATGTACTTTTGTTGTAGCAATTATTACTTAAGGCTGATTACTAAAGTATGACAGAGCTATAATAAAGATATGATTTACCAGACTAGAAATAGTAAACAAGGAATAGCTTTGACTAATGCTTTTAAATTTAAATACGTTTCAAAATGGCGTAGATCTTATTGACACTAGGATTTCCAAGCTGCGGAGAGACTTCCCACAGCGGACAGGCGCTTAAATATCTGCCCGTCCCACAAGATCCGACACCGCTGAACGGGTGCGGGAAAGAGGTACAAAACGGGGATCCTACATATCCGACACCTCCCATAATACATATAATATAAAGTAAACATTTAACTTTAGATTCGAAACAATTATGTGAACGATGTAATAAAACAAGTATTATAATACAGAATAAAGAGTAGGGTGAGCGTGATGCGCTAAAAGGGTATAATAGTTAAATCTTTAATCTCACACGACCCGTAGGTAGCCCAAGGTACAAAACACGCGCTGCTAGAAACACTGACGTCATGAATTACGTGACGTCATAAAACGTGCTATAAACAAATATGGCGGATGCAAAACACTTCCTGGTCTGCACGGATAGGAATAAACGATAACAACACGATTTACATGGGGATTAAAGGTTAGATACTTATTGTTTTATATAAACACATGAAACTGGGTCCCTGACAAATAAAGTTTAAAAAAAAAAACACCCACAGTAAATAAAAAAACCCGGGGCAATCGTGTGTAACCCGGACATAGAAATATGCAAAACAACCAGCGCATCGCAATATATACAGCGAACTTGCCCTTTCCGAACCAGTTTTTAATTTTTTATCGTTTTACTTCGTCAAGTTTATATTTTAAATATAAATTTTATTTTAAATGCTGGACAAATATGTCACGATTAAAATAATGTGAAAAGAAATTCGAAACAAAACATTGTTTGTAACAGATTTCTGTAATTGATCAGACTGGTACTGTGCGTAATCCGGGTCATACTCGCCTATTCCGAATCACCACAAATGACCTGAAATGGTTTTCTTACTACTATCCACAACAACATAAACATACCATCTTGAATCGAAAACTGAAATTATTTTATGTCAGGAATAGAAATAATCGCATTTAAGGCCAATTAAATGACTAAAACGATAGGCATGACATCCTTCTTTGGCATTATTGAAATATTCTGTTTTAAAACAGTCATGTGGGCGGTCTTGTCCTTTATGTGAATTAAATAGTCACATTGTATAATAATACCTCCGCCTTTTTCTTTAACATCTGGCCATGGGTAAAAACAATAACATAAATTAATATTTTGGACACATTGAATCGATATTTTTTCTGCAATCTTTAAACAACGTGCAGCAGAACAGAACTGAAAATGTGTGATTCGGAATAGGCACAATGTATGCCATCTATATTTCTACTTTAGGCATCTCAATGGTTAAATTGTTTTTAATGTGGGATATATGACTGGAAAGAGCATAAAATTTCCTTCTTTCTAATCTCCCTTCCGTTTCATTTCATTAAAAAGCTAGAACGCAAGCGCTCTTTGAATCTGACATTTTTGTTTACATTCGTCAAATTTCCACATCAGAAAAAATATAGCATTTGGACAATGTTGCAAATATGTATTATGTAAGAATAACTTGAACATTTACCAGCAATTAATTATTAGTTTAATGTATTAGATATAAAACCAAAACATAGCTTACGGATTTTCTTGACGTATGCGCGACGGCTGCTTAAAAACTTGGAAATGAGTCAATTTACAGACTGGTCCGGAATAGGCAAGTTCACTGTATATATATATCAAAAAGGCATACAGGATTGAGTAGGAAGCTGAAAGCTTATTTGAAACTCTCTCCTTAAATATTTACGTTTAGCATGTTAAATCACGGTAACTCATAAAGAGATTGATAATATAAATTGCTTGCAGTTTATTCATCTCCATTTGTTTTGTTCTTATTATAGGTTTTTAAGTTATAACCACGTTACGCGTATGAACGCAAAAACAAAATAGGAAATAATATAACATTAAAGTCATAGGTTGTCAATATATTAGTTGTTCAAAAATGTGTATGTCTATGTGGCAAAGAAAGGAGGTAGGAGGCGAAAAGTAGGAAATTAGAGAAGAAATGAGTTGAGTGGTCGCTTAAGAGACTAGCTTGGATTTGAACTTTGTCTGTATACCGTGTGTAAATATATATGGGTTAGTATGGCAGTGCATAGTATTTATGTTTCGAATCTCTTTGTTTTTTGTATGTACTTTTGTATGTGCGTGAATATTGAGATGTTGTGTGTGTTTGTAATGGAGGTGTCACCATAAAGCAGTGTGTGTAAAGTAACAGTTGTTAGTGGTCTGATATTGTTGAAGAGTTCAGTGCGCTCCATGATATATTTTGGACAAAGAAAGAAATAATGATAGGTGTTTCAACTTCACCGCATGAGCATAGAGGACTGTTGCACCGGTGATAATTCGACAGGCTTTTTACTGAATTTTTTCAAGTTCTGTTTCTTGTTGTAGGGTTATATTGCTCCACACAACGTCCGAATACTCCAGATGTTGCCTTATGAATGATAGATAAATAGTTCCAAGTACTTTTCTATCTAAAATGAATTTTAGGGATCTCATGACGTTTATTCGTTTCCAGGCCTTCTCTTTGATGTTTTCTATATGTTTATGCCAGCTTCCGTCGTTCGAAAATGTAACTCCAAGATGCTTATGGGAATCAACTTTGTTTATTTGGAAACCATTCATAGAGAGAGGAGGATGGATAGGTTTGTTATGTTTACGTGATATAAGAAGAGTCTCTGTTTTTCTTGGATTGAAATCGACCAACCAATCATTCGCCCAGTTGGTGATTTTCAGAAGATCAGAATTAAGAATATCAGCAGCTGCAGTTGGATTATCAACAATGATGTATAGGCTTGTGTCGTCAGCAAACAGTTTGATAGTAGAATTAATGTCCTTAACAATGTCGTTGATGAAAACGATGAAGAGAAGAGGACCAAGAATAGGACCTTGAGGGGCACCAGCAGAAATAGCAGCTGTGTCGGAAGAGCCACCAGGAAGAACCACTTTCTGACTTCTATTTGATAGATAGTCTCGAAACCATTTCTGTAGACTCGAGCTTATGGAGAAGACCTCTATGCCAAACACGATCAAAAGCTTAGGAGATGTCGCAAAAGACTGCACGTACTTCTTTCCCTTCGTCTAGAGCTTGACATAATGTATTGTATATGGATACTAATTGGTTTGTTGTTGAATCATTAGGTACAAATCCAGACTGGAGAGAAGAAAGTGTCTTATTTTGTAAGAAGAAATTGAATACTAGTACTCGCTTATGAATAATTTTCTCTAGTGTCTGGCTAATCGTGCTAAGTAATGGTATTGGTCTGTAATTTGAAACTAATTGAGGGCCATTCTTTTTGAAAACAGCGCTGACATGTGCTAGTTTCCATTGTGATGGTACTCTGCCGTTGCTTAGTGATTTGTTGAAAAGTTTGCAAAGTGGTTGTGACAGTTGGTGCGATGGTTCCTTTAGAATTCCATTATTTACATTGCTAGCAGCTTTTCCAGTTGATAATGAATTTAATGTAGCAGTTATTTCATCTTCTGTTCATGTGATTGATCTGAGTTGCGGATGATTTGATACGTTATGTATGTGTGGCAGTGCTTTGTTAGTGTCATTTAAGATAGTTTGTGACTGGAAGAAGTTACTAGTATTTAATATTTTATTCTTTTCTGTGTCAGAGGTGATAAGATTACCATTGTGGTTCAGAGTTTGTACGTTGGTATTTTGCGTTGTTGGTGCAATGATTTTTTTAAAGATTTTCCAGTAGTCTGTTGTTTTAAGGTTTTCAATTGATCTGACAGTTTTTGTGAGAGCTGTGATTTTGCGTTTCTGAGTAGCTGGGTTGTTTTATTACGTAGTTATTTGTACTTGTGCCAATGTTGTTCATTTTGCGTTTGTTTTCTTTTTCTGATGTATTTGCGTATGTAGTTGTGCATCCAATGGGGATCTGTTTGTGATATTGTGGCTATTTTGTTAGGTATATGCCTATTGAAATAGATAGTATGTGTTCAGTCAGAATTGTGCATGTGTATCAATGTCATGGTGTCCAAAGGAGTCCCAGTCAGGAGATGCAGCTAGCCTCTTGTCTCAGACTGTGATAGTCACCCTGGTCAAATTTTCATACCATTCGCTTATAAGACCGAGATTTAGGTTTAGAGCAGTTCAGACAGAATATAGGACAGTGAAATCTAACATGTTGATCAAGGAAGGGATCACCAACTCCAGATGTGTAAACACTACACGAAGAAGAGACAAGAAAAAGATCAATGAGAGAGTTAGAAGATTCAGTGTAATGAGTAGGTTCAGAAATCACTTTTGCATATTTTATTGTGTCGCGATGTCACTGATTTTTTTTGTGTATGGAGTTTTCTCATGTCGAGATTGAAGTCCCCAGCGATGACAATATTGTTTGTGTTTGTGTCAAAGGCAAGTCCGGTTGAGTTTTCTATACTAGACAAGACAAGAGGAGAGGAATTTGGAGGACGATAGAACGTTCCATAAAGGAACTTTTTATTATTAATTCGAATTTCTACCCAAATGCACTCAACTCCGTCGGGTTCAAGATCATGTCTTCTCACAGCAGGAATATAGTTTTTCACGTAGACAAGAACACCGCCATGGTTATCTCCTGGTCTGTCTTTTCTAAACGGAGGGGCATAGTTGTCAAAGCAAATAGAGTCGGATTTGGTGTTCTGACAAAGCCTTGTTTCAGTGAAAGAAATGACGTCAAAATGATTGAGTTCCCCTTGTAAGGTGTCCTGTTTGTTAATGAAGCTTTGAACATTATAGTGTACAAGAGATAGAGATTGACTGAAGTTTTCCATGATATCAGAAACCGAGGAGGAAGTTGATGTCGAGATGTGGGAATCAGGACCAGGATTTTCATGAACATCTCCGGCTCTAAGCAGAAGCAATGCCATCCAGGTTAATAGTTCAAAGTTAGTGAAATATCGCAAACCCTTTGTTTTCATTTGACAGATAGCAAAAAGTCCAATCCTCACCCGATACGTATCAATATCAGCTGACATAGGTTATTCCAGGATTGAAATGTACTTGGGCGAGGATACCCAGAACCAGAGCCTAAAGTGACCACTACATGAGATAGAGATAGAGATGTAAAAGAGAGGATAGTAGCTGAGGTAGAGGATTGAGGTATATGCGAACATAGTGTGTTTGTATGTTTGTTTGGTCATAACACACGACCAGGACTAAAGATTTTATATTTCAAGTGTAATAAAAAAAATATTCATACAGTTGTGTATAATCATGTTTTTCTTATGGAGATTTCTTTTGTACCCCATGACCTTTATGTTACTTAAATATGACAGGTCATTTTAATTGAAAGTCGGGTTGATTGAGTATTTATAGGTTATTAGCTTTACTATTATCTTGATAAAGCGAAGTTTTCTGAAAAGATTATCTCAATAGTGGAAAGGTTTTCTGGAAATATTATTGAGATAATGTACATTGTTTTCTCAATACCGTTTCTGTAAGTGCCCACAACTGCCATTTATTAGCTAGATAAGCTTTCTCGATACTTTCAGAAATTATCTTGATATTTCGAACTTTTCTGAAAAGTTTATTGCAATAACCAAAAGTTTCCTTGAAATAAAAAGCATATCAAGAAAAAATAATTTATTGCGATAATGTTTTCAGAAAAATGCACAACTTTGCTAGAAAGTTTAAAATATTATCATGAAAGTTACCGAGCATCTCGTGGCATTTCCAAGCATTAACGCGAAATTTTGTGCTAAAACATTTGCAGGAAATAAATAAAAATATCTAGAAAATATTATTTATTTATTGCTGAAATGCTTTCAGAAGAAATACACAAATTTCCTGGAAAGTTTACAAGTTATCGTGATAACTGCCTAGCTATCTCTTGGCAGACATATGCCAACATAAAAACATTGTCATAATTTTGTTTTTATATATAATGTAAGGTCTATGTGGTCAAGTTTAATTCTACTTTAACCGTAATTACATTTTCCTGGTTCAACACTAATCGGTCAATAAAAACAGAAGGAAAATTTCTTGATAATGAAGTCTATTAAACTTTCTGCTTTTTATGAACGAATATACACTGAATTTCTATACAAAGTGATAATATAAACAAACACATGCAAAGATACTATACAAAGTGATGATAAAACATATGCAAAAATACTATATATACAAAATGATAATACAAAAAAAAAAAAAAAAAAAAAAAAAAAAAAACAAACAACAACAACAACAAAAAACAGAGTATGTACAGAAGATAATAGTGATATTTTTAAACTTGCAACTCCTCATGTACAAACTTTCTTTTTTCATCTTTTTATCTTAAATCTTAGTTTTCTATCCATAAGCAAATATTGCTATGGACAGAACTGCTAGGCCAGTACTTTGTTTCACGCAGTTTGTCCTCAAAATCGACAAACGGATTCTTTAAAACTGCTGGGTGCAGTTCATGGAATTTATATTTAGAAAAGTCTTGCGGATAATCAATCTCTAACTTTTTATTCAAACGCTTATAAGCCAGTGTTGCTTTTATTACATTAAGATGCCTATAGTTATAAAGCATAGTATTATCAGTTGCGATTAAAGGAGGTAGCTTGAAAGTCACAGGTGAAGTGAATTTGAATTCTCCCATCCTCGAGTGTAAAAAGCTAAATTCATTCGGCACTGATATTCTAACAGATTTCTTTAATTTAAAAAACACATCTACAGCGTTGTCTATGTAACATTTGTGCAATATGGATAACATCTTGGCAGACATTTGAAATGCATACCCAAACTTCCACTCTAAAATAGTCGTATCGCCATTTAAACAAATGTGTTCAGCTAAGGGGTAAAAAATGGTATGACTACGGAGTTGAACTAATTGTCTCCACGCTTTGTTCAATGACAAAGCGTCTTTGTCTAAATTGAGGGTTAAAAAAAGGTTAACTTTATATACAACAGTTCTGAAGTGTAAGTCATACATAGATCTTAATCGCTCATAGAAACGACAATTCATCAAGGTCATATTCTTAGTGTAATACACATTCTGAAAAGAACGAATAGCTACTATCATTGCATTCATGCTTTCGGAATAATCGCCTTTTTTATTTAGATATAAATCTGTGATTATATTCGAATAATTCCCCAGTAATCTTTCGATGCAGTGAATGTCATTTATAACTTGCCTAAAATTGTATATTGTCCCTGACACAGCACTTACATGACAATGAAGATCCGTCTGAGGAAATCCGTAAAGCATTGACCAGAGAAGCCATTCTTCTGATTTTGTTAGCGGATATTTCAGTTCGACTTTATCTTCAATAAATGTTGCAACACTTTCTTCCTTAAAAAGCTTACTTAAATACAAAGGCGTTAAATCATCTTTGTTTCTACACTCAAAAATTCCATTTCCAAAAGCATTATTTACAAACCGCAATGTACGAATCATTCCATTTGCAGATAGCAAGTGCACTAACGACAACTCTGTAGATCCATTTGCACAAAAATCATCCGACTCGAACTTCCTTATATTCGCTATGAAGAATTCATATAAGAACAGATCAGTGCAGCTTTTTTGATCTGAAAATGAAAACTTATCCCCACATTTTTCAAAATTTTCATTTGCTTCCCTTATCCGCGAGGATAAGGCCATCACAAATATGTCTTTCACAGTAACTTTCTTAGTTAGCATGGTAATAGTGTTCTTCATTAGAATTCTTGCCGTCTGTATATTACCTCCAATCAGCGAATAATGGAAAATGTTAAAACCCCGATCATCCTCACAATTAAAAAAACTTTTGTGCCTTTTAAACAGTAAGCGTAAAAATTCATCCCCATTTTCCTCACTAAATGCAGTATCTTTATGATCTATATTAAGCAATAAATGGTGCAACGGAGATTCTTTTAATGCTTTTCCACAAGCATGAAAAACGCCTGGTTTATGGCGCGCTATAGTTAGATGTGACAACTTTACGTTATACCATTGTTGATAATTATAACCAAGCGCCGATTTCAATATATTTACATCCATTGATTTATGATACCACAAAATCGCAGTCATTAGATAGGGACTTTTTTCAATAAAATATACCAGGTTCGGTTCGATCAATTCTCGAAATTCTGGTGCTGACAACGTTTCTAACAAATACAAGATGCTAAGTTCTTTTGATGTCATAAAAGCGTCCTTCATTTTCAAACACTCCGTACTGTTAAAAATATTGTAAAATTTGCATTCTGGAACTAATAAATTTCCTGAATCCATCTTTAATTCCAATATAGCAAATGTGATAGGATCCATCTCGTTCTTGTCTCTTATATTTAACATTCTTTTAACAGCTGTTGGATTGGTTCTGATTAAATAGTTTACAATGCTAAAATGTCCATTTCTAACACCATAATGAAGCAAATTTCTGCCCTTATCATCAACTGACAAAACATCATGATTACATTGTTCCACAAGAAACCGAAATATCAATAACGACTCGAGCTGTGAATCCATATCACAACGACCCTGTAATGCATTGTACTCTATTGACACTAAATAATGTATTACTCCCAAGTTATGATAATCTTTCAAATCAGGTATACATTTTTTTAATGACTCTGTTACTGAGTAAAAACTTACAAGTCCCTTTGTCATTGCAGCAGTATGATAAATGGTTGAACCATTTTGTGCTCTAATATTAGTATATAAACATCCAAGTTTTTCAATTAAGTATATGAATAAACAGTTCTTCTTCGAAACTGCATAATGTATAGGGAAATTCCCTAAACGGTCCGGTTCATTCCACTTGATTTCAAGCTGGTTCTTCATCGCATACGATATCATGTCTTCTAAATTTTTTAATGCCACAATATGTGCAAAAGTTTCCCCGTCTGAACAAGGCGTACTACTTATGATTGCAGCATTACTCTCTTTCAAATTACCAATTCCCTTTAGAAGTTGCAAGTGTTCTGGTGTATTTTCACATTTGTCGGTTATCAATCTTTCTGCTAGAAGAGGCAGCAAATCTAAATCATTATGTATGACGCTTGTTAGTGCTGCTGTATATCCATATACATCAATACAATCCAGTGACGCAGGAAATGTGTGAATAAGATAACGTGCTGTGTCACTTGATCCAGTGATAATTGCTGCTAGAAGGGGGGTTGTTTTATAAACGATCCACCATTCATCTATAGGATTCATATAGCAACATCTAATTTTAAAGATATCCTGAGGAAATATCATATCATGATCACGTAGTAGATTTGCGTTGACGTTAGCTATTTTATTTGCAGCTTTTCTTGACTGTTCGTTTGAAATACATTTTAATTTAACACCATTTTCAGTCAACCATTTAACGATGTGTAGATGATTATTTCTTGCGGCATAGTATAAACATTTACCTGTTAAAATGTTTTGATTTACTTTAGACATTTCAATTAGAATATTAAGATGCCCATTTTCGCATGCAACATGACCAGCGTGTAAGCCCACAGTGTTTTTCCGAAGTAACAGAGACGTGTTATGATTTAAAATGTAACGAACGATAGAAACATGTCCATGCTGGGCTGCAACATGCAAAAGTCCGTAACCCGAGTAGTAAACGTTTTTCATCATTTCGATAACTCTGAAAACATCATCAGTTTCGCAATGAATAAGAAAATTCCCTTTAACTCTAAAATCTATACTTGCACCCTTCTCTTGTAAAAGAATAAGCTGTTCAATATGACCCTTTGCCGCAGCAACAAACGCGGGAGTTACGTTACCTTTGTTCTTTATGTTCACATCTGAATAATGATGTAACAGTAACTCCAGAGCTTTCACCGATGACGTTCTCCAAATAAGCCGATGTAACACGGCTTTATCCTTTAGAATGTCTCGGTCATAAAACTTAGATGAAATATACAGTTTTTTCAAAGTGGAATCAGCTGAGTCTGCAACATGTATTGTCAAATCAACAAGATCGTCATCGTAACTGCCATCTATGGTTCTGAACATATATCGCGATATCAGAGAATGTCCTTGCTGCAACGAAATACCAAAATACTGATTTTGTTTACAAATCAACCACTGAAACAATGCCTGGTGGGATACACGCACATCTTTTTCCATTCTCAAAAAATATTCTAAGGAATGAAAATGATGATCGAAGTCCTCTACATTAGGTACAATTTGATCAAACTTTAAAATAGCGTAAATGTCATTCCTTGTTACTGGACTTAACGTTGAACAGACTATTTCTAATATTGCCTTTGGTATATCAAAAGCAGCTTGATCTTTAAACTGTCTTTCAAAGTTCATTTCATATATATTTCCAAGGTCATTTGGCAAATTTGGAATGTCATCAATATCTTCGTTGTCCATAATCCATTTTAATGCCTGAACTACATAAATGAAATTCCCTTCACTTTTATTTATTAGACTATCTATTATCTGGGGTTTGGATGTTAATCTTGTTGTGGGGTATGAATCCTGGATGAACGATTTAATGTCGTCAATATTTCTTGAATCATTTGACAAAAGATACTCGAATTTCAGTTTCTTTAGCGACTTCAGTGAACTGATGTTTCTCGAAGTGATCAAGAGTTTAAGCCATTTAGGAAGCTGTTTAGCTCTACTGGAAAGAAGTTTTAATATTGGATTACTTCCAGAAGTCTCACACTCATCAAGTGCATCAACCACTACTAGCCAGGGATCATTTTTAGCGACTGACAGTTGTTTCAGAGGTAAAGTTATACCTTGATCAAAGCAGGCCTCTGGTTCTTTCTCACAACTCTCTCGATTATACAGAATTGACTTTTCAGGCAACATAGATATAATGTTACCATATTCTGCACTTTTCATTGCAAAAAATCCAACTAGCCTCCTAATAAACCGTTCAGCACATCTTGTACTCATTACATCATAATTGCATATATGAAATGCAACAATATGCTTTTGAATGCGTTTCGCCTTTTCCGTTTCTCCTGGGCATAACAAGTTTGAGACAAATGCTGACTTTCCATATCCCATTTCAGCAACAAGAACAATACCACTCAAATTAGTTCTATCTGAACTGATCAATTCATTTTCAAGCTGGTCCATTAGCCATAAACGACCAATGGATTTGTGTTCATTGATATATCCAAGCAGGGGGAGATCTTGCGGGAAAGGAATACTGTATTGCTCTGACACACATTCTGAAACGTTAAAAAAAAACAGTATAATATAAAAATATTCTATTACTGTAAATTTTCACGTGTTGTAAAATGTGTCCAACTTAGGGCCGCAGCCGATATATTTTTGTGGAAAAGATAATTCATACTAGCACATTTATCAAGAGACGTACAATATCTGTTTTTCGGAATATGTACAACATTCCCTTTTTACGTACAATATGAACTATTGAATAGCCTATATGTGCAACTCCAGAATGTCATTTTATAAATATATATGTAAAAAATAATTTTGCTGGCACATCGTACTTTTTAAAACAATAAAATTAAATATTATATAAATAAATACCTCTTTCAGACTGTACTATAAGCTTGTCCGTCGGTTCTCGTAGAAAGATAGCCGACAATGCCAACAGTGATACTATAAAGAACAGAAATAAAGTCACCCAAGCTTTATTCTGATAAAGATTCTTTACTGATTTCTTTTTACAGTGGTGCTCTGCTAAAAGAATTTTCAAATCTTCCCTAAAAGTAGCTATTTCTTTTTGCGTTTTTTCATGATTTTCTTTCAAGTCTTGTATACCTTTTCGCAAGTTTTCTTGACCATCTTTCAAGCTTTTCTGACCTTCTTCAGTATTTACCTGACTTATTTGTACGTCAGTAACAACAGCTTTTAAACTGTGCTGACCAGTCTGTAATTCATGTTGCTGTCTTTGAATACCTTGTAAGTTTTCTTGGCCTCTTTGTAACTGCTTTTGACCTTCTTTAAGGGTTTCCTGTCCTTTTTGTAAGTCATGTAATGTCAGATCATGCTTTTTAAGAAGGTTCTGTACTTCAGTCATCCATTTCTCTATTTGATATCCCTCTTCGATTTTTGTGATACCAGCCATGCACTCTTGAAAATTGATTTTACCTTTCACATCTGGATCCTTCAACAAATCTTTAAGAACATCGAACACTTTCGCCTTTTCCGTAGCTGATGCTTTCAATGAAGAATTGTGTGCAAAATACTCATTCCTGAATTGTCGTATTTTCTTGATTATGAATGGTCGTAGATTAAACTCTTCTGCACAATTCTCCCATATGAAGCATGCAGTTGATATATCTTTGAAGTTGAGACTGCCATTTTGCCAGTTACCAGGAAGGTACACTTCCGCAATGTTCTCATATGCATGTTGCCATTTCCAGGACTCTGTTTGCTCCCATAAAATATTCGGATACCTTCTTGTTTTGAGCAATTCTCTGCGCCAAATTTTACAAGTTCCACACCATCTGGAATCAAAATTTTTACATTAAGCTTAATTTAATGTGTATAAAACAATAACGTTGCTTCATATGTCTATAAAAGGTCTGGTTAAAGTAAATTCTTTTCTGCGCCGATTGTTATATTTTGTAATGATTTTACACTCCAATACAAAATTTCGAAAGCAAATTTTTGTCGATTTTTAATCAAAATGATAATCGTCGTATATGAGAAGTGGTCTCACTAAAACATTAATGCTCATACTTTTATGTATCGTTCAGAAATAAAAAAAATATCTCCATTTTTACGAATAAACTGCTATCTGTTTCGGCATTGATGCAAAGATGAAATACGCGTAAGTATACAAAAATAATTAACTAGGGGTTCATATTTGTATAAACGTCTCGCCTAAACTTGAATTAACAGTGGAATTATATTGCTTTAACTGAGCCAGTGTTGAATACATTTGAAGTTATTGATGTCTGAAATAAAAAAAAAACGCATTAAGTTACGGCGACTGTTGGAATAGTAAACGTTATAACATCGCGTTACAACATACGCTTTCCCAGGATAACGTCGGGTAAAATGCATGTTTCTCGCATGACGACGTGACGAACGTTATGACCTCTGTTGGAATATTCCACCTTTACGTAACGTTACGCCAGTGTTATGTTCGCGAGTTAAACTGACTGGTTGTACCAATTGTAATTGTTAATTATAATAAATCTTTGAAATGAAAAGCTCGACTATAAACAGTATATGGAGAGCTATGCAATCTGACTAAAGTACTTGATCTTCTAAACGAAGATCTGAGAACGACCTATTCACATTCGTCTTCTGTATATTTTGGATTTCCAAGATTGCTATTTTTATTTTCGCAAATCTATTTTTGTTTGAACCAATCAGACAACTTGTTCGAATGTCAAAGAGTAAGAAAAATTTGTAGTTAATCCAGGGCTCGAACCCGAGACCTCTCGCTTACAGAGCAAATGCGCTACCGACTGAGCTAACCGGCTATCTTATATATTTCTACATAAAAATTTTTAATATCAAATACCAAGGCTTTTTAAAGCTTGCAGAATATTGTAAGTTAACTTTCGATTGGCTAGCGGAAGGGTTGTCAGAACGAGGCCATCAATAGCTCGTTGTCAGATCCTATGCGTAGCGTAATAGGAGATGTACTTCAGTCAGATTGGAGAGCTATGCTACTCGCCCCGGCATCGGCGTCGACGCCGACGTCCGTATCCACAGACTGGTTCAAGTTTTGATGCACTTTCTATTTATCTCTGTTATTACTTTATGGATTTGTTTCAAACATCATCAACCGCATTATGGTAAGTATAAGCTGTGTGTTCGACATCGGATAGAGTCGTTAAATATCTTTAGTATTTTATTTTATAGACTTCCATCTTAAACATAGCGTTGTAATATATGTGAGTTCATATATCTTAATGAAAGATACAGATACAATGAAATGATATGCAAGTCTGTCACGTACTGTTTGTTAGTTATGTGTATTTTTTAAATAAGTACAGACCTTTTTTTTAGTGAGTTGGGTTTTACGGCGAATCGACACAAAATGGTCATATATCGCCGAAACTATTTTTATAACTATATATAACTCTTGTCATTGTAACTAGGGACTTTGACTCCAAGAATCCGCAGAAAAATCTGAACTACAGGTACTGCAAATGAAGCATTATGAATGGTGTTTTGCATCGAAATAAAATATAATTGTACATGACATTAACAAGGAAAAATATGGTTGTAAATTATCATTAAAATCAAGAAATAGATATAATAACACTTCATAGTTTTCCAATGAATGACGGTACTGATGACCTCCTTTGTGACAGGCCATCGCGAAATCTTTATTTTCACGAACAGTCGATTTAAAAGAGTTTATTTATATTCAAAATGGCCTTTATTGTGGCTTTGATGATAACTGTCCATAATCTTGTCCCTGCAGTGTCAAAATCATGTAAATGCCTTTTTTGACACGTCACTCCGACGCCACTACCATAATAATGTGATCAAACGGTGTTGGATGGTACTGGCTGACCTTGATACAGATAGATGTTCCGACCGTATTAGGCATTGTTTGCCACTTCGGAGTTTACGGCCTAAAAGGATATGATTTTAGATTTCAATAATGTTACCTAAATACAAGCGAAAATGAAGCTTTAATCTGTCCAAACTTTGTGAGCAATTTCTAAATGTTCTGTTGATAAGAAGCTAAATACCGATAACTCCGCTAAGACAAAACTTTTTAGCAGGACCGGAGATTATACACTCCTTGTCAACTATACACTCTCATTTTATAAACTTTTCCATTTACAATTTTGCGCAAGTTTCCACTTTTTCTACTACTTTGTTCCGTGAGGCGACCGTAAAATGTCTCCCCGTACATTCAGTCAGGGCTGTTATTTTCCGATTTTCACAGATCGTTCAGCACGACACAGATCGTTCAGCACGGCCTTTATGTTGTGTTATTGGTACTGTTTATCAGCTTGAACATTTCGGCCTGGGTGGTTCCAATACTCCCGCTTTCATAGTTTTGTGTATTGTATAATCACCCCTAGGAAATGTTGTCTGCTTTTTATTTTTGTCTTTTGGCAGTTCCTGTGAAATGTAGGCTCAGTAACCTCTGATCCCCTTTCTAAATTCCAGTTTGTTTAGTTCTGTCCATTGTTTTCTTCGTTTAGGGAAAACACATTACACATATATATATATCTTTATTATAGTCTCATCTATGTACAGAACATAAAATTATCATTTTCAATAGTCATGCACAACTGTACACAGCCATTCTGTAAAAGAATTATAAGAGACTTATCACAGTATACTTAATCTAGAAACACAATCACAGAGACAAATAATAGTATTTACATGCTAAATCCGAGGAACAACTGCTAATTTCAAAATTAAAAGCTAATTAAAACTGGAAGTTTGGAAAAAAAACTGAATGATGAAAAAGGGCACTAATGCGCATTTAAGAAATGATTTAAAAGATCAGTTATCAGCCTCGATCAGATCGAGAGTGAACTAATTAGCAGTTGTTTCCCGTATGGAATAAAAAATAAGCAATAATTATCTATAAAAATAAAATGTGAGACATTATTTACACAAGTTAAAATACCGTCTTTGAAGTATATAAAAACAGGTTTTGGCACAAACTCGCACTAAAGATGGATGAGTAAACAAAATTTGCATTTGGTCATCTTCACAAATATTTATAAAATTACTTTCACAAGACAATGTCTTCTCGAAAAGTATTTCTCTTAGGTCACTGTACATTTCACAGTCTAGTAAAACATGACTCTCGTTTTCTAATGAATCACAGAAAGGGCATTTACGGTCTTCTAGCCTGATGTATTTTACATGTATTTTAACTGGAGACCATAAGCCCCTTTTCATGGAATTACACGCTAGTGTATCATTGAAGGTTCCGTGTGCACCGACGTATGAATACATCTGCGGATATCTCTAAATTGCTTTTGTACTTGTAGCATGTGTAAATGTTGAATTCTGCTCAACCCGGGGCTAGATGGCGTGGACAGTAGCATGCATTTCCACTAACGTACATGAACAGGCTCAGTCAAACCGAGCCTGCAACATTTTCTTTTTTGTCGTGTTGAGCGACCTGTGGAATTTCCACTTTTTCTATTCTATGGTCGTAACTTTCGTGTGAAATGACTGGCAGCCATTTTGATGCGCACGGTGAATGACTTGACAGAGCCAATATCTCAACCATATTCAACAATGAAATACATGGAAGCCCTGGAGAGCCATTTAAAATTAATACTTAAAAGTTATATGTTAAAAGTTAATTACATATTAAGTCAAACGACAGTTGCATGAATAGGCGCTTTTTGAACAACTGTAAGGGATATAGAAGAAATCGTCTTTTTTATAGTTGACTACCATTGATTTGGAAAATCCACGATGTTTGGGTAATTATAACGATATTACAGATGTATATATCCCGATACGCCACTTCTGGTAAGGTATAAAAACACAAGTCTCAACAGATTAATGATTATCCGCTTTGACTGTGCGAGGTTAACGGTTTGAGCTCTAGCCGCCGAGACATACCAAAGATGTGAAAAATAGTATGCTTGGCACTCAGCAAGGTTTGTACCAGACGGTAAAACAAGCCCGGATTGATCGCAAATTCAGAAGCTTTGTTACTCTTGCTGTCTCTTGATTTTATGAGACGTTTAATTAAACTTACTCTGAAATGTTTCATGTAATTATATATAACTTCTCGTACCATTATAATTTATGATAAACAAGACTATTTATATATCTACATGTATTTAATTACATTTTTGCAGTGGTGTTTTCTAGGGAGGCAGGTCTAGACATGGACATCTGGTTGACGTTACTTCTTGTGTCAGCAAAAGTAACTCTCTTCTCAGGAGTTTTGTTTTCGCAATTACCGTTGGAGAATGGAAACACAAGATTAGAACTGATCAAAGGCTACTTTCATGAGGATTGAAGTATACAGAAAGAAATTTACTTCTACTTTGTCGGCATTACATCTGTTTTGATATTTGCCATAGCGAATCTCTCCAACATTTGCAGACTCTGGGATTAATTGTTCTCAAGTAATTGCTCAGATGATGTTTTTCTGTTCAAAATCAACATGATCTTTTAATCCATAATGTTCAGGGGTAATCAGATTGTCGTAAACTCATGAGGAGCATATCCACCGAGTTTACTGACTCTAAGCTAACCGTTTTCTGGAGACTGGTAGGACAAGATACACAGTGACCTTGACCATATATTTCATACCCCTATCCCCCACACAAAAAGGTTAACATCTTATTATGACGAATGTCTCTAAAACTCTGAGGACTCCAGGCCCAACTATACCCTTGGTAATACAATTTAATGCTCCCAGTGACCTTGCTCTGCCAAAATCAACAGTGGTCCTGTAATTAATATGCACCAGACTCCGTACCAAGTAAGTTGCCTCTAGGTCTATCCATCGGTTTGGTAAAAAGGTTTTACTGATATACAAATTCATAGTGTCCGTTGATCTCCTTAACAAAAAAATTAATATATGGTTCATCTACTTATCATGTAGAACATCAATACCAAATTTGATGACTGTGTGTCTAAGTCTTAACCGTTGTCTGGCAAATGGTCGGACAATAAACAGTTGTTTAAGGTCTAAGTGACTAGCCTTTGTCCTTTTAAACCATACCGGATCATCTACTGGTCAAGACTAACAAATACAAAGACTTTGAGAACTCAAGACTGAGCCACATGGGACAACGTTCAGTGGTGGCAGTGACCTTGGTCCGGTAATTCCGTTATCGACACACATCATGTATTTGTCTAGACCAAGGACCCAAGGCTAAAAAACTCTCAAGTTATTTATCAGAGGTCATTTTGTCTTTCGGCCATTATATATTTTAACCCACACCAATGTTCAAAGGAAACACACAACTTCTTTTTTTCACTTTGCTGTTTAATATCAAATATGCGTGGTGAGGGATGGAGGGCGGGAAGGATCATAATTAAATATACATGGCAGCGACATAACAAATAAACAACATCGCATTTTTCAATGGTCAAATTAAATGACTAAAATCAGTGAAAACGTAAGCATAACAATGTATACATTTCACATAGAATTTTTGAATATATGTGATAAAACGAAATCTATATTTTGTAATTTTGCCCTAACTGTCCTTTTTACCTGTCGCCTCACATATTTACGTCAGTGCAATGAAAATGGACCAAAGACTAACACAGGTATAACACAGTCATGTGTTTTATAAAACAAACAAGTGGCCAGAATAGCCTTCCGTCGCTCATCTGTAAACCGTTATTTCAAGATATGTTTATACAGTCAAGCCAGCTGAAATATAGTGTTGTATCAGTCTCTAACATAAAAAAATTCAACATTCACATAAATAAAGAACCAGTCTAAAGTGAAATAATAAGCTTGTCATTGAATACAAAAGTCATATATTAAAACGGAAAGGTATGGGTACATTTCCCGGAAGCACTGATCACCCTAAACAGAGCCATAAAGCCATGCATTGCAAAGTAGTAATCAAATAAAATGTCGATGCTGTGGTTCGAACCCGCACGGCAAATAGATCTATCTATCATGGACAGTATGCTTTACCTCTGAGATAATTTGTAGTCGTTTGATCTTGTACAAAATAGTAACTGCACTGATCTTAAGGCGTTTCTCTAGGGTTTGCCAGTTTAGTTCATTTAACATTTGGGAAATACTACTTGTGTAACTGCAGTCATTATAAATATATCTTGCTGTAAATCTTCGAACTTACTCTATTTTGAGGGTTAGGTATTTTTGCCATGGGTGTCATAGGGTGGAACAGTACTCTCACTAGGGCCTAACGTAAGTTTTATATGCAACCTCTTTGACTCTTTTATTTGAGGTTTCGACATAACGTTTAGGGAATCTTAGGGAACTTTTTGCTTTAGATGTTATAATGTTGATATGATTGGTCCATTATAGGTCTGGAAACCAGTAACCTATAGTTTGTGCCTTTCTGTTCTCCACATTTTAATTCTCCCATAGCTGTAAGCAATAACTCCTGTCCCCCCATCCCTTGCCTTTCTGCCCATACGGTATTTTAATTCCATCGATCAACCTTGATATTATATTCTTTTTTACGGCCCCCTCCTTTTGCACTTTAATTGCCTGTAACATATTTCCAAAGGCAATATTAAACATTTGTCTCCAGTTCAGGAAGATCAGACAAGTAATCATCTTCTTATGTTAATATAAAATGAAAAAGAGAAAACATTAAGGAGAAAAAGTTGCCCCAAGAAAACTTTCACGAAGCGACCGACTGACTTTTAACGACAAACATCAGCACTGATTCTAAAAGCCTTTCATTCGAGCTCAGTTGAACTATAAACACACACAAAAAAAAAACACTTTTTTAGCGGGTTATTTTGTTCCCCCCTCACCCTCCCACGCGTTTTTACGGCATTTACACATAAGCCCCTTAGTATATATATTTACATTAAAAGTGAAAGTTTTTGAATCTTCAGATTTAAATCTTAAACATTAAAGTTTTTAAATATTAAAATTTAAACCTTAAATCTTAAAATTTAAATCTTAAATATTAAAATTGAATACTTACATCTTAAAGAATAAAATAAAAAGTCTAAAGATAAAAATATCTCTTATCTTTTTAAATCTATATAATCTATATTTTGAAATTTGATAGTCTTCTTTTTCTTCTTCTTTTCGTTCGCGTGTCATAGCGCTATGAAATTTGATAGTGAATTGTAAACTCTTCATGAATATTTTGCACGGTTAAAGAAAATGAAAAGAACCACAAGCGTTAATGCGTATATTGGCTCCTGTAATGTAATACTATTGTATTCCACAACCAATTCATAAACACCCACTATTTCAAACAGTTAACAGAGCCCATCCAAAAAATTTTCACATTAATCATATTGCGTTTGTTTTTGCAGCTGATTATAATGCAATTTTCGATCGGCGTGAAGTTGGCAGTACAGCAGTAGCAGCAGTAGTAGCAGTTAACTGCTACTACTGCCAGCAGTTACAGCAGTTAATAAGTTGTAACACTAGTTGATGTTACTGACGTTAGATATTTTTTTCCCTTTCTTCACAATAGACATTCATATCAATACATCAAAATGCTGTCTCATATTGCCATTTTCCCTTTATTTACTGTTATTTTACAGAGGGATGCGCTCCCTGTCCCCACACCCATGCTCCTACGCACATGATAAAGTAAGTTTCAACAAGTTTGATGTAATTAATTCCCCTGATTTACTCGTTATGAAAATGAAAGTAGAAAAATCGCGATTTTCCAGACAGTTACATGTAAATGGTTTCGTAAGTGGCACGGGTACGTTTTCTTAATAACATGAATAAATGTATTTTATAAGCATAAATATTCATTGGATTATCTTTAATAATTATTGAAGTGAAGATAAGAATAAATATTGACAAAAAGTTGTTTCCGATAAAATCGGATTTCCTGGCTCCGTATAGACAATTACAAATGTACAATGAAACTAGATTTATGTATCAATCCTTCGCACAAAGTAGATTTGGAAAACGAGGAAAGTTTGGGGGTCCCCAGCTCCGCCCTAAACCTTTATTAGCGGATCGGACCGGGTGGCCGTTGTAGAGAGGGTTGTCCCCCACCAGGCACGGGTGGCCGCCATTCCGGGAAAACTCTTGTTTGGGAGGAACCCGAGCCGAGGTCGGCCGGTGTTTGCCGGGAAAACTCTTGTTTTTGAGAAATCGGGGCGGAGTGTGGTTGGGGTGGCTTTCTTTCAGCAGTAAATACACCAGAAATATATACGAAACTTGTTTATTGCTCTTGTTGGCTGTAACAAGAACCTTGTTAATTGCTGTCATAAACCATTTTAATGCTAGCAGTAACAGGAACCTGGTAAATCACTTTCATAAAATATTTAACCGCTGGTAGTTACGCGTATAAAACTGGTATACTGCTCTTTTATTTTATGTTTTTCGGTGGTTTATCGAAATATAACGGTGAATTATATCCTGATAAACTCACTGGCCACTCAGTGAAAATTATCAAATCTGATACCCGGATTAACGTCAAAAAGTTTACCGAGCGTACTGAAAGCCGGAAACAATATGACGATGACGTCGTTAAAATGACGTCATCTTTGCGATGCTTCCTGATAAAATTTCCCGCAAATTTCGACATTTTATTGAAATAAACACAACAAAAGTAGAGTTTGAGTTTTAGACATAAAATAAACAGAAAAATTTTTGGTATCGATGTAATATCACGGTAATTTCACTTGTGAACACCAAAAGTTGTTATTTTCACTCGTGGCTGCGCCACTCGTGAAAATATCACTTTTGGTGCCCACTCGGTGAAATTATAACGTGATATTACACCGAAACCAACAATTATCCTCTATATAAACCATTTGACTGCTGACAGTAACGCAAGAAAACTCGGAAACTGCTTTCGTTGGTCATTTCACTGCTTGAAGTAACAGAAGTCTGGTAAACTGCTCTCATAGACCACTTAACTGCTTGCACTAACATAATTGAGACTGCTGGTCTTACATAATTTATATGAGAATTTTAAACTGCTGGTATATACCAGTTAACTGCTAGCAATAACAGACATAAAAGCATGATCAACTGTTCAAATAAACCATACTGATAAACTGTTCTTAGTCATATTTAAATGCTGGCAGTTACATATATAGGAGACTGGTAAACGTTCTTATAAGCTATTTAACTGCTGACAGTAAAATAGTAAGAAAAATGACGAAACTGCTCTTAGTAATACTGTTTTATTGCTGGTGGTTGAATATCCTGCTCTTAAAAACATCATTTAACTATCTGTAGTAACATATACATGAAACTGATGAAAGTAATCGCAGAAACAACTTTTAACTATGGACAGTAACATCTATCTGACACTGATACCAGATATCGTCATTTAACTTCTATCATTATATAATATAATGTTTATAGGAAATATAGAAAACTCAAAAATTCGTATATTTTAACAGCTGTCAATATCATATAGAAAACAGCTGAAACTGTAGTGAGTGACAATATGTAACTGCTGGCAGTGACATACACAAAGAAATGATAAAGCATGTCGTAGAAACATCATTTACCTGCTGGCGATAACATCTGTAACGGGCTGAGGAGTGTTCGAATCCCGACTCGGCACTTTTCCCGCCTCATTATCGTGGAAGAAGCACAAATGTAAAATCATTGCACATGAAATGACCATTGAGTAATTTTGTAACAAAAAAAAAAAAAATGAATATCCTTGGACGTTGCACTTGCGCGATCCAATAACATGAAATTATATAAGAACAACTGAACGCGCACGAGACTTCGTTTACAAGTTTGAAGATAGAAATAGATTAAGAACGCTTCAGTATACGATACGGACAATTGTATGTGTGAAGAGTAGGTTTGACCGCCTATTACACATCTGTATTATGCCATTCCCATCACTTAACTGGCAATACAGCTTTATTAACTGTTGTAACTGCTGGCAGTGGTAGCAGTTAACTGGTGTTAGTGTACACGATGAATTGCTGTCACTGCTGGAAGTTAACTGCGATACGCAATAAACTGCTGTAACTGCTGGCAGTTTGAACAGTTAACTGTTGTAACTGCTGGCAGTGGTACCAGTTAACTGGTGTTAGTGTACACGATGAATTGCTGTCACTGCTGGAAGTTAACTGCGATACGCAATAAACTGCTGTAACTGCTGGCAGTTTGAACAGTTAACTGTTGTAACTGCTAGCAGTAGCAGCAGTTAACTGCTGTAACTGCTGGCAGTAGGAGCAGTTAACTGCTGTAACTTCTGGCAGTAGCAGCAGTTAACTGCTCCTACTGCTGCTACTGCTGTACTGCCAACTTCACGCTGATCAATTTCCGCTACAGATAGCATCTTGGAGACATCATTGTTTATGATAGGATAGTGATGTTTAACCTTCGATTTTGAATCAAGTGCTTAATTGTGCAACCGTGTCCTTAAGTATTTAAGAATATATATATATAAGTTCAATTTGTAAGGAATAAACAGCAGCAGATTTCTGTGTTTTTCAGTTATTTTAATTACAGCAGCAGACTTCTGTATATATATACATTTTTGTATATTGCAATGTAAAAGAATTTAGCCCAGCCTGCACTTCCGTGCAATCTGATCGTGTCTGCAACTCTTCGCTGTTTATTCGTTGTCACTATTATAACTTTTAGAGAATTTGTGTTTGTCAGCGGAACTGTGTAGACCCTCGACAGATGCACAGACGTTAATAGGAAAGCACATTTCTTCAGTATTTCTTTGGCTACAAAGTACCCACCAAGCGGCAGAAAGTACCCAATAAGCAGAACGATATAGAATGTACAATTACCTATTGTTTTCAGTACCCAACAAATGCCCTTTAGCTGATAGATAAACGGACAAACAATATGACTACCATATCTCTCCAACTTTGTCAGTGAGTAAAACTTGGCCATAAGAGTACAGAATTAACTGCCATCATAAAGTTACCGTTTAATTTCACCCACTATTTCTTTTGTTTGGACTGTATAGCATGCACAAGACCTTCCATGGTCTTCAAATGTTGTTATCCCCCGCCGATGAAATCGGGAGGGGGGTATTGAAATGGCGTGGTCCGTCCGTCATTCCATCCGTGCGTCCGTCCGCAGGCATTTCTCAGTAACTAGCAGGTATAATTTCATGAAACTTGAAATCAAACATGAACCAACATACTGTGATGATGCCCGTCAATGTTTTTTTTTTCTTTTTTTTTTTTGGATGGGTCAATTTCCCTTAGAGTTATTGCCCTTGATTTAATGAAAAATGCCCAAAAATGTCCGTCCGCAGCCAATTCTCAGTAACTATCAGGTATAATTTCATAAAACTTGAAATAAACATGCACCAACATACTGCGATGATGCCCGTCAACTTTTTTTGGATCGGTCAATTTCCCTTAGAGTTATTGCCCTTGATTTAATGAAAAATTCACATCTGCCGTCATTTCTCAGTAATAAGCTGGTAGAATGTCATCAAACTAAAAATAAATATGAACCAACATACTTCGATGATGCCTATCATTTTTTTTTGTTCAATTGGTCAATTTCCCTTAGTGTTATTGCCCTTTAATTGTTTAAAAATCTACAGATTTGTACATAACAAACCAACCAATTGGTAGAATTTCATTAAACTTTTTTCATTCTTTTCCATGAAAATTTATTATAAACATGTGAAGTTTTGTACCCACACCTGGTCACCACCTTGCCTTGGTCACCCCCCCACTCCGCGCCGCACCCCCACCCCACCCCCCCAAAAAAAAAATCATTCATTTTTATTATTTCTTTTCAAATCTTCCATGAATATATTTATCAGCATACAAAGTTGTACCGTTCCCACACCACACTCTCCACTCAGTCTTGCCCACCACCCCTATCATGCATCCCCATGGCCCACCTTTTTTTATCATTTTTAATTTTCCATCAATATTTATAATCAACATGTGAAGTTTTGTACCCTCACCTGGTCCCCCCGTTGCCCCTACCCCCACCCCCACCCTCCTAAAAAATCATTTTCTGTTGAAATGATCTTGACTTATGAAATTATTTGCTTCTTAGTAACATCCTTAACTTTTTGCCGGATATATTTTTTTTGCCATTCCTCACAAGCCCTTTCGGCGGGGGATACCTATTCATCGAATTTGCTTGTTTTTGTAATGACAAATTATGAATATCACAGAGCAGATAGGATGTACACGCATGAACAAGGGTGGTGATTTGCAACGTTTAAAACTACATATAAATCAAAGAAATTCGTGCACATTTAAATTGTATTATTATCAGCCCTTCAAACAACATAACTGGTGTAACATTATTCAAGTGGTTAAAATATGTAAAAGGTATATTTATAGAATATGGTATGCATGACGTATGGTTATCGCATGAATTTCCAGATTGTAAATGGTTATGTAGTATTGTAAAGCAACGACTGACATATTTGTTTTTAAATGACTGGTATTCTTTACTTGAAAATTCTAGTAATTGTAAGATATATAAACTGTTCAAACATTAGTTCAAATTTGAAAATTATTTAGATCTACTGGAAACGGATCAGAAATTCCTGAAATATATAATAATATTTAGGACTAGAAACAACAGACTACCTGTAGAAACAGAAAATTGGAACAGAATAGCTTTAGAAAATAGACAATGTACATTATGTCAAAGTAATATTGGAGACGAGTACCATTATTTATTAGAATTTTCTTCCTTTTCTCGTGCTAGGAAAAATATCTTAAACCGAAATTTTATAACAGACCAAATGTGTTAAAATTTGATATGCTTATGAATATGAACTGTTGTGGATTAGAGTATAAGAAATATTAATAATTGATATGTGTTTAATATAAAGATATCCTCCCGCATAAATGTAGAAATTCTATTCTCATTAGTATGTTTGATTGTGACCTCGTTTTATATGTTGTATTGAATATATAAAACCTCATGCTGTCATTTATATGACCTGAGTGAAATTAATAAAGTTGAATAAATTTGGTCTCTCTTACATAATACAATGAAAAATGAAGTTTTTGAAAATGAATTTTCTATTATATATCGAGTAGTAAGAGCTAAACATTTTGAGTAATAATATTTTTTTCTTAACCATACGACCAATTTTAGCGTTGAAAAACGTATATATACGAGGGGTGTTCAAATTTTTTCTGGTCCTATAGTATTTTGCTAAAATTTGAAAAAAAAGATTGATAAAAACATATTAAATGTAAATAATCAGAAATCAGATTTCAGAAGGTGCACATTATTTATTTATCGTGCATATAACAAGTCATTTTACCTAGTAAGTAGTGTTCTCCATCTTGTCGATGATGCATGTGTCCGCTTCTCGTGTTCTATTTACTTTGTATGTAAAGTTTGAATATTAATTAAGTTTTAATTATTTGATATTAGTGAACAGAACAGAATAGAACATACCAAAAAACCATTACAGTTATATGAGTATACAATGCGATACAATTATACAGATTCACATGACATGGTGATTGTTGTGTGTACATTGGGGGGAAAAAAGGTTTACATATATAGCATGGTACAATTTCGGGAAAGAAAATAAGACACATTAAGTAACAATCAACTGCTCAAAGTAACTGAGTGAAAAAATTGAATGCTTACAGAAGGAAACTATAATAAAAACAGAGAGAGGGAGAGGGGGAATGTTGTAAAAATGTAATCATCAATTATATAGCCTACTTTGAAACTTTTTGTTATTTATTTTAAGTATTGATTTTAAATGGCCCTCCAGGGCTTCCGTTAGACTGGCATCAGTCGTTAGGGTCATTGAATGTAAAGCACCTGGCCATAAAATCAATCCTCTCTGATACCACTTTCTGAAAGAATTTACAATATCTCTTGCCTCTGTCTCTAACGACTGGACAAAAACGATTCTGAACCGGACAGATTTCATACTCGCTAGTAATCACCATCTCATTAAGATCATTGCAAGCGTGTTCATGATGTAATGTAACCTTTGGCTGACTGCCCCTAGAGTTCAATAAGCAATGCTTTGCTTTTATGACTTGGTGAGTAAGGTAGAGAGAGAAATCAATTTTCACTAATTGTAAAAGATCCCAGTAAGTATAAATAAATTACAATTTAAATTTGAAAATGTATAAATTACATCAAAATACTGTCAATTTAATTTTATTTATGAATTGTTTAAATTCTTGATAAGAAAAAACAGTGGGAAGAGATTTGAAATTGAAAAAAAAATAATTTTTTTTCAAGATACCTTCAAATCATTTTTGTGAATGAATTAAATACATTTTATTCAATATACCGCCAAAGTTTTTTTTACTTATGACAGAGGGTAGATTAATCTCTGCAATAAGTCACAAAATTATTTTCCTATCTACAGTCCCCATGCAGATTCATGTTAATTAGACTGTAGTGGTCCCTGTGAATGGCATGGTGCAATGTATTACATCAATTATAATTCTGATTAGATAGTGAAGACATGCTGTGCACTAGGGTGCTAAGTAATAACAATAACAAATGACTTGAAAACTGTCCAACATAATTGAAGTTGGCAACTTTAGAAAATCATATCAATCTGAAAGTTTATATGTCATATGTGTAGAGAAATTTTTCAATCATAGTTAACATTAAGCCTGTTTAATCAATCAGGTTGGGAAAAAACAATATAAATATGATTTCAACTTTCCATGATTTAAGAAAGCATGTTTATGTTGTATGTATTATGGAATATAATGTAACGTTATAAAAGGTATAGGAAAGTTTGTTCCAACTGGAAAAGTAAATCAGCAAAAACACGAAAAGTAAGACCTGCATAGTTTTCAGTCATATTGAATTCTGATATGCTTACTCAGTGCTGCTACAAAATGTGTAGACTGGCATCAGTCGTTAGAGTCATTGAATGTAAAGCACCTGGCCATAAAATCAATCCTCTCTGATACCACTTTCTAAAAAAAATTACAATATCTCTTGCCTCTGTCTCTCTCTGTTGAGATGAGCCTAGAGAGAAAATGTTTTTCTGAGAAAATAATTTAGTGTCAGTGTGAAGAAATTAATATTTTTACAGACTATTTGATCTCAACAGACTTTGTAAGTCTACAAAATGTGGTTAATTGCAGTTTTTAGCTCGACGTTTCGAAGAAAATGTAGAGCTATTGCACTCGCCCTGGTGTCGTCGTCGGCGTCGGTGTTGGTTAAAGATTTTGATAAAGTCAAATATCTCTGTTACTATCAGAGGTATTGACTTGAAACTTAAAATAGTTATTTACTATCACCGTCTACACCAGGAGAAATAATCCCCATAACTCTGATTGAATTTTGACAGATTTATGCCCCTTTTTAATTTAGAACTTTTTCGCTAAAGTTTTTGATAAAGTCAAATATCTCTGTTACTATCAAAGCTTTTGACTTGAAACTTAAAGTAATTATTTATTTTCACAGTGTACACCAGGAGAAACAATCCACATAACTCTGATTTGAATTTTGTCAGATTTATGTCCCTTTTTAACTTAGAATTTTTTGGTTAAAGTTTTATATAACGTTCAATATCTCTGTTATTATTAAAGCTATTGACTTGAAACTTAAAAATTGTTATTTACTATCAAAGGCTACACCATAAGAAACAATCCCCATAACTCTGATTAGAATTTTAACAAATTTATGCCTCTTTTACTGGCAAAGCTCTAATTCAGAGTCAAGCAGCGTGCTGTCTTACGGACAGCTCTTGTTCTTGAACTGATAACTTTTAAAAACTGTAATAAGCTACATTTTTCTCCTGAAATACAAAAATGATTATTCTTCAAGCTAGTATAGATTAATTGTCTAGTTTTTGGAAACGCTCGAAGTATTTATGGTGTCAATTTTTAAATAATGATGAAAATGGTACTTCCGGTCTGGTTAACATGCTAAAATATTCACATACACAAAGAATGAAATTCCTTATGATGCTTACTTTTCCTAATATAAACCGAGGTATGTTACGCGTACATTTTAACTGGATTCGCGATTTGGTAAATAAAAAATTGTGCAAAAATAATCACGTCTGCAGTATTTGATAAGTAGTATTTTTATGAAATTAAGTTCAACTGTTGACAGAAATAAATGAAAATTAAGCGGTCAAAATAATTCATGCAGGAAATATTTATATTTTAATACACATGGTTTTAAGGAAATTTCATGAAAATATGTTATAACACTTTACAGACAGATGAAAATGTAATGTACAATAATATGTAATTTATTTCCAATCAAATAACATACATACAAAAGTGCACCAATTAAATGTTGAATTCCTGTTGATATAAGCCACAGTAAATGTAATTTTCATTTGCAATGATTTCTTTAAGTCAAAACCAGTGATTTCTAAAGCAATTTTAATAATATTATATTGAAAACATAAACTCCTGACTCCTGTCATATTTTCTACAATAATG
Organism: Mercenaria mercenaria; assembly: GCF_021730395.1. Lineage (NCBI taxonomy): Eukaryota > Metazoa > Mollusca > Bivalvia > Venerida > Veneridae > Mercenaria > Mercenaria mercenaria. Next base: position 65,900,357 of record NC_069366.1, read on the forward strand.
TAAACAAATAAAAAAAAAAACATTTCGAAAGATGTGAATGTTAAAAAGAGTTCTGCAGCAGCTATTCAGCAACTATAAATACCTAACCAATTACTTCAGTTCTGCATGAAAAAGGTTTGGTTTTCTTTCAGTTCTATAGAAAAATCAAACATCTGGTACAGGTCATTTGAAATAGTTTATTCAATTAATCTTGTTGCCGGTCAGTTTGTGGTGGCTATTGACAGGTGCTACTAATGGCTCTTCATGATGTTATATAACCTCAGAATCGCATTTTATAAGTCTGTTGACATGAGCCTAGAGAGAAAATGTTTTTCTGAGAAAATAATTTAATGTCAGTATGAAGAAATTAATATTATTACAGACTACTTGATCTCAATACACTTTGGAAGTCTAGGCTTCCGTAGAAATACGATACTCCGTAATCATGGCTGAATTGGGTTTGTATGATACCGCCGCCGCGTATACTATAATAGTTTTGACAATAATAGATTTAGTTTTTACATGTTTTTACTAGTTTATCAAAGGTGTAGCTAAAATAGAAGTAGGTTTAGAACATAATATTACTACCTGTGATATTTAATAACCACATAACAGTGTTAAAATAGAGGTAACTAAGAAAAACTTATTGTAAGCAAATAAAAATCGTACCTGGAAAATCGACACTTAAAAGTTTCACTGCACTTCTTCTGGCAAACATGATATCCTGCGGCGATCCCATATATCTTTTGATAGACAGTATCTAGTCCTTCTTTGGTATAAGGTTCCAACTTTTCACCTACGTACGCAAACCCTCGATAAATTGATACAAAATTTTGATACTCGGGGTCCCTCAGTTCGTCGTCCATTATTATAAATTTTAAAACGAAACTAGAAATACCGTCATGGGAGACCACTTGGTCTTGTCTGACAAATGCAAACACTGATTAAGGCTATATTCAATCATTGCAATAACTTAAAAAAAAGATTTTCAGATAAATCATGCAATTTGTCCAAAGCATGTAAAGTAGCCTAACAGTTTTGGTTTTGCTTGATTATTATCAGATTTACATGTTCCGTTGATAAAATACAAGAGTCTGGTAGTTACAATATTATAATTGCGAGAATGATGATGATTTGTGGACTGCTGCTTGAAAAGTTACATCAGCAACTATGTTATCATTTTCATCATCATCATCGTCGTCATGTCATCCTGAAAACCAATTCATCATCATTGAATGTTTCTAAGCCTAAGCAGTAAAATCACCAAAGTCTCACTATTCGTCATAACCCTTTAACAGCAAAACACAAACATATGCCCCATATAAGAACAAACTGAACATTGGTTTTATTCTTGGTCATTAGCAAAAACAACAGGAAAACTTACAATAGTGATGACGATGTTAAATGATGACGGTGATGACCGTGGTGATTGTGATGATGATGATGATGATGATGATGGTGATGTTTGTGGTTATGATTATTATGATAATGATACTTAGTAATGGTTGTGTTTTTGATGATAACGTTGATGTGATGATGGTTGTGTTGGTGTCGGAGGTGATGATGATGATGGTATTGACAGCATCAATGTTGGTAGGGTAATGGTGTGGTGGGGGTTGATGGTGGCGGTAATGAAAAGATGATGATGATGGTTGCGGAGAAGGTAATGATGATAATAATGATAACAGCGACAATAATTGTGGTGGTGGTGACGGTAGTGATGATGATGATAATGATGATGACGACGATGATAATGATGATGATTATGATGAATCTGAAGATGGTTACATTAATTGATAAATATTATTCAAATTTCTTTGACACTTAAATCAATCAAAGCATGAAGCAGTACTTAAAAAATGAATGCATTTATTAGGCATAATAAGTTCGGTGTTTTTTATGTATAATGTAAACACAATTACTTAGAATGATTTTTATGAGGCTACTGCAATTAAAAAAAATATTGTCCAATTTGGCATGTTGAATTCAAAGCTGATATGGAATTAAAAAGTATGGTAGGCTCACCTCAAAACAGAATGGCTTTAATCAGGCTTATTATCATAAACATCATGGATTTTCATCATAATCATCATCATCATCAACAACAACAGCAACAGCAGCAGCAACAACAAAACATCAATAACAACAACAAAATAGTAATCATCATTATCATGATACATGCTACTCTAATTATCATAAAAGATTTCTCTCAACATCATCATCATCACCATCACTAGCAGCAGCAGCAGCAGCAAGAAGAAAAACACAAAATAAAAACGACATCCTCATAACGTATGAGCATAATTATCTGTCATCATTATCGCTATATTTCTCATTTCGACAAAAAACATCAACATCATCAGCGCTACCAATATAATCCTTAGCATTTAGCCATCCCATTTAACCATCCCATTTAGATTATTGTAATGTCATTCTGTATGGTATTGCTCAAAGCGAAGTAAACAAAATGCAACGAATTCAGAACATGTGTGCAAAACTTGTCCTAAATCGAAGAAAATATGACAGCTCCAAGCAAGCGCTGTATGACCTTCACTGGCTACCAATCAAAGCCAGAATCACATTCAAAATGCTCACCTACATGTATAATTGTTCAGTTGGAAACTCTCCAGAATATCTTTCTGAACTTCTCATAAAACAAACACAGACAAGAATTTTGCGTTCTTCAAACACCGTTACTGGGTGTTTCGTTGTTCCTTTCAATAGACTCAATAGATGTTTTCAAAAAGAAGTTGAAAACTCATTATTTTGGAGATTACTTTGCACTCTTTTAGAGACTGTGACTGATATTTTTAAGAAACTGAAGTAACGTGAACTGGATGATTTTATTGTGTAAATACATTCGAAAATGAACTATATTATAACAAATACAAAATACAGTTGTTTGTTATAACTTCTGGACATGTCGTAATAACCCACTTATTCTTACTTAATAACAAACAGCTGTCTTACTGTATCTTAATATTCTAATATTTTATTAATCTTATCTGATGTCTGATCTTTTTTTTTTTATTGCTTACTAAATAGTTTATTCACAATGGTATTTGTGCTCATTTATGTTATATGTCATTAAATATCTTAATTTTTGTCGTATTTTTGTGTATTTGTAAAACGCCATTGAATATGTTTTGCGTAAAAATAGGCGTTTAATCAAATGAAACAGTTTCAGTTTCAGTTTTAGCATTTACACCGTCAGTATTATCAAAAATAACATTGACAAAGGCAACATCAGCATACTTTTCATAAATACCACCACGAAACGCAGCAAAAACTGCATGTCATCATCAGCAGCAGCATCATTACTAATTAGCATCATTTACACCAGCACCTCCAAGAACATCCTCATTCCCAGACTTGCCTTCCACATGACATTTATCATGTTATCATTATATCTCATATGATCAAAACAAAACTCCAAAATCTCACTCCAATTTTTCGCTCCAGGGTCATTCCAAAATCTCACCCCAAGACTTCACTCCATATTTTTAGTATGCCGTGTATTAGACTGCCAATTTTCGCGTAAAAAGTGGCGTATGGATTCTGAGCAGAATATTCAGGCTTTTTTTCTTGTATATTCTAAACAGAAATTTATATATTCATTTCTTTAGTTTTAAGTGTGTAATAACATGTGGTTTAATGGCCCATTAAATGGCCCATTGAAATTGAAGAAATAATAAGGTAATAAAATAAAGTGATAAAATGATAAGTTGATAGAGATGCATTACTGAAATTTTAACCATGAATACATAGAAGATATTTGTTTGTTTCAGTGTAAGCTTGAAATATGTTTCGGTTCAGAAAAGCTAGAAGGGAGAGGAAAAGGAAGATGTTGGAATTCAAATCAAGCATGAAAAATACAGCTTGAAATCCTGTAACAGGTAATGAGTGATGGGTTATTGACAGAAAATTATGTTACAGTCAGTGATTGATCGCTTGGTGACAGGATATCATGTTACAATCATTGAACGATGGCATGGTAACAGGACATCATGTTAAAATAAATGATATCTTGTTACAGTTGATGACAGGTGGCATGGTGACAGGATATCATGTTACAATCGATGACTGATGGCTTAGTGACAGGATATCATGTTACAATCAAATACTGATGGCATGAAAACAAGATATCATGTTGAAATAAATGACAGATGGCTTGGTTTATATGATATATTGTTACAATCAATAACAGATGGCTTAGTGACAGGGTATCTTGTGAACAGTCAATGACGGTGGCTTGGTGACATCCGATGTCTGTATGTAGAAAATGGGGTAGAAATGCAAAGCAACTTAATACTGATAAAAGATTTACTGTACAAAAGTCGAATGAAGAATGGGTGCGTTGAATCATGTGCCTAATAGATTTATAGAGGCTGTGATAAAATATCCTGTCAGTTAGTTCATGCGTCCAGCTAACTAGCACGTGCTGATTTTAATTTCATTGAAAAAAAAATGGTTTTAAATTTTTACATTTGAACTGTTTTCAAAGTAAGAATGCGCCTCATATTTAGAGCTTTGACAAAACCGTTGAAAGTGACGGTAGTTCCTTTTCAACATAAGTTTCAGATTTACATTTTTTAGATGAACCTTTAGTTTTGGCAAAAGCATTAAGTAATGGTAGTTCCTTTTCAATGTAAGTTTGAGTTTTCAATTTAGTTTGTTTCTAAATCCTTACATTGTAGATTGAGCACATTTTCCTTGTGTTTGAACATATTGTTTTATAAGATGAGGATCATGACGAAGTACATATCAAATATCTCATGCACTTGAGGGTAATAGTGAAAAAAAATGTTAACCTGAGGAATACATATTATTTTCCAAGGGTTTAAATTGTCTGCTTTTATTTTGCAGTGAATGTGATATACATTTTTTTCAACTGAAAACTAAATATGAAAGATAACTTAATATGTTAATGTAGACCAGATACATACATTAACACATATAATTGAAACTAGGAAAAAACTTAAATTGTCCACTTTTTGCGCCTTCATTGATTTTAAGAAAGCGTACGATACTGTTAATAAAGACTTGTTGTTCAAAAAATTGTCTAAACTTGGATTCCACACTAAATTAGTCAAGGCTGTAAAATCACTATACCAAAATGTAATGTGTTCTGTCAAGTTAAATTCCTTTAATACTGACTGGTTCTCTGTAAACACTGGTTTAAAACAGGGCTGTTCTCTTTCGCCCATTCTTTTCAATCTCTACGTAAATGATCTAGCTTTAAAGCTTAATGCACTTAATAGAGGGATTGATATAGATGGTGAAAATGTATCTGTTCTGTTGTATGCAGATGATATTGTTCTTATAGCAGCATCTGAGGATGACCTGCAAAATATGCTGAATGTGTTGAATAGTTGGTGTGTAGTTAATTTTATGAGTGTTAACCCTTTGAAATCCAGTATTGTGCACTTTCGTAATCAATCTGTCAATATGTCTAAATATTGCTTCAGAATTGGAAGTACACCAATAGGTTTTGTTTCACAATATAAATATCTTGGTCTTGTACTTACAGAGCACTTAGATTACTCAGTTACAGCAAAGACAGTTGCTCAATCAGCCAACAGGGCTCTTGGCTTACTGATTGCTAGAGCAAAGGCTTTTGGTGGACTTCCCTATGAGGCTTTTACCAAATTATATGAAACTACTGTTTGTTCTGTTATTACTTATGCATCATCTGTATGGGGTACTGAAACATTTACATGTATAAATGCAGTTCAGAATAGAGCTGCCAGGTATTTTTTAAATGTTGGTAGATATACCCCAAATGCAGCGGTCTGTGGGGATATCGGATGGAATCCAGTAATAAGTTTATGTTGGAAAACTATTATATTATATTGGTGCAAAGTAGTAAATATGGATGAGACAAGATTAAATAGAAAAGTGTTTAGTTGGTCAAATAGTAAAAGTAGCAAGAAATGTAAAAATTGGAACTTCCGGGTGTGTCAAAGATGGAAAAAATATAACTGTGATAGATTTTGTGACATTAATGCTTTTGCTAATAAAAGTGATATCTTAAATGTAATTTTACCTAATAATTTCAATGAATTTGTAGAACAATGGCATTGTGATGTAAATCGTGATACTGCTCGTAATGGTGTAGGTGGAAATAAACTTAGACTGTATTGTACCTTTAAACAGAATTTTGAAGTATAACAGTATTGTAAGATTGTTTTAAATAAATCGTATCGAGGTGCACTTGCTAAGTTTAGGAGTGGTACTGCTCCAATACATATAGAAACTGGTAGATATAACGGTCTTCCTGTTAGTGACAGAGTTTGTTTTAATTGTTCCACTACAGTTGAGGATGAACTTCATGTTTTATTACATTGTCCTTGTTACAATACTATTCGTACAGATTTACTGTTAGAAGCTTGTAGAATCAATAATAACTTCACAACTTTAAATGATACAGAGAAAGTAGCCTTTTTGCTGACAAATCCAGAAATAGTTTTACTATGTGCCAAAACCTGTTTTAGTATTTTAAGTAGAAGGAGAAATCTTTTATATCATTGAATAAGTATAAATGTGTAAATACGTATATATGGTGTACTAACTTGGTCGTACAGGTTTAAAAAATTTTTACTAAAACTTTTTATACTCATAAAAGTTAGTATGAAATTCTTAAATATTTTAGCTACATGTACTTGTGAATAGATTATAGTCTCTCATATTTCTGATTAGAAAGGTTTGCATGTTTTAATGTAGTCTGATGTTATTTTAATATGTATATGTGTATAATTATCATGCAAAGTGAGACTTAAATAAACATATCTTATCTTATCTTATCTTATGTTGCTAGTCTAGTTGGAATTTAGCGTTGCACACTATTAACAGAGTGGATAAAATAATACTCTTTTCCAATCAGGCGTTGCATAAATCTTTCATTTTGTTAAATTGTAGTCTGATTTGCAAACTTAATTAAGTCACGCGCCATTGTGTCAGTCGTCCAGAATTCGTTCTTAGTACGGTAATCGCCGGACGGCAATATCTCAATAAAGTGCGCACATTGGTGACTGAGCATGTTATATGGTATTTCTGATGAACAGTAAGAAGTAATGTTTCTATTGTGGTGATTTATTACATCTTTCTACAATTCCTTAACCAACACAACAAACGGGGAGTGAATCGGTCAACATTTAGGCATTTCATGATGTGTTAATAGGCCTACCTCTAAAAATGGCCAAAAAATTGTGTTATGCAGGGAGTTTTTATAAATACTTAATATTCAAAGACGCCGAAATTGTAAATCTTGGTAAAAACAACGCTAATTTTGGTCTTTGGTTATTCCGTTACTGTCACGAGAATACCATATGGAAAAATCTGGGAAGTAATAGAATAAAAGTAATACAGCGCAGTGTGTAATATAGCACACAAACTGACGTTGAAGAATTTCAATGGTTTTGAAGTCTATATACACATATAACTAAGACATTTGATGTTAAAACCGGCAGTTCAGCTGTCCACAAAATTCGTGTAGGACACGGCTCTCATGAAGATTTCCTACTTCCAGTGAAGTTTGAGTATTTTACCGGTGTATGTATGTCTTTGAATGAAAAGTATAGGGTACATAAATTTTAACTTTCTGGTTTTGTATAGCTGTAACGAAGCGGTTCGAAGTAATTTGTGTAGGACACGGCCCCACAAAATCAGATTTTTCAATATGTTAGCCATTTCATCCTAAAATGTCATAAACTTTATTTTGGTAAAATGTAGCATGAAATAGATATTAAAGGTTGTTACCTAATCAATATTACAAAGAAATATATTTGTTTTATTCAAAATACTGTATATTGGATATTGTAGACAGAACTGTAATTATAAAAGCATAAATATCATACATACATTTCTAAGAAATATACACAATAAATTGCAGTTACTAGCTATAAAAGCAAAATAATAATAATAAATACATAAGAAAAACTATAAATAAGTTGTACACTAAATCGCTAAGTTGTTACTTACTGGCAGAAATGTTGTTCGAATCAACCGTGCAACTTTTTGAAATATACGCATGCAGAATGGCAACTGGCGACTGGCAACTATTAAAGTTACTTACATAGGCAGCCGTTGACTTGCACCATGTTGTAAGATAAGGTAGAACAACATAGTTTCAGACCTATAAATATACACATGAACATATTGTTCATATAAATTACATTCGAACATGGTGTTTAAACAATTTACGTTATTGTAACATTATTTAAGTTGGTCCGTAAGTACAGGTAGCCTACATAATATGTGCTCAAATTTTATTTCAAATGCGTCTTTTGTTTAATACCTGTGTTTATTTGATCTCATTTATGCATACTAAGTCCAATATCAATTTTACCATGATTTGTTATGAAATAAACAAAACAAAAAATACTACATTGCCTTTTGATGACATTAGTAGTAGTAGGTGTAAACAAGTCAAAATTTCGAAACTTTGTGCTATTCCAACTACCTCCCTGATGCATAAGACATTATTGAGTATAAAAATTATAAATAATTTTCATTTCCTACTACTTCGTAAAATGACATATTTTTAGGATAATTTATGTGCACACTTTATTGTGATAACTTAGTCTATAGATTCTATCATAGGTATATTAAAATGCTATTGGCTATTTTCTTAAAATTCTTATTTTGCTTTATGCAGACGATACAGTCATTTTAGGCGAGGAAGAAGTTTCTTTCCAATCATGTCTTGATAATTTTTACCTGTACTGCCAAACTTGGAAACTTAATATAAATTTCTCAAAGACAAAGATAATAGTTTTCGGTACAAATAAACCTAGTAGATATTCTTTTAACATAAATGGTCAAACTATAGAGGTAGTTAAGGAATACAAATATTTAGGGGTAGTTTTTTCTGCTTCTGGGAGTTTTTTGTCTTGCAAAAAACATATTGTCACACAGGCGAATAAGGCTATGTACCTGTTATACATGAGAATAAACAACCTTTACCTCCCCATTGATCTCCAAATAAAGCTTTTTGATCATACTGTCCTACCTATTCTTACATACGGAAGTGAAATTTGGGGCTATGAGAACACAGACTTAATTGAGCAAATACACGTTAATTTTGTACGTAAAATTACAAAAACGAGAAGAAGTACTCCCCGGTATATGTTATATGCGGAGCTAGGTCGTTACCCCATAGATATTATTATTAAGTCCCGAATGGTTAAATTCTGGAATAAGTTAATCTTGTCTAATGAAACAAAGATATCAAATGTATGTTATAGATATATGATACAGTCTGACCATGTTTTTAAGTGGACTAATTTCATAAAAACTGTTTTAGACAAAACGGGTAATTCATATCTCTGGCATACTCAGGAAAATATACGGGGATGTAATGTCCATAAACTTGTCAAATCAACGTTAACGGATCAATTTAAACAGGAGTGGTCCTCAAAATTAGAAACTTCTAATAAAGGTAAAATGTACAGTTGTTATAAAGACTCTGTTGACCAGGAGAAATATCTTACTTCGTTACCTAGTTTATTAAGACTGTCCCTGATGCATTTTCGTACCGGCAACCAGAGGTTCCCTATTGAAATCGGCCGCTGAGCCCAGTCATTTGTCCCACATGAAGAGCGCAAGTGACGACTATGTCACTTTAACAGTCTTGGTGATGAAATGCACTACTTATTAGAATGTCCCTTCTTTTTTGATAAAAGATCAAAGCTTATACCAAAAAGATTCTATCAAAGGCCGAATATTATCAAGTTTAAAGATTTATTATCAAGTACAAGGGGATCTACTTTGACAAATCTTGCTTACTTTGTTAAAGATCTGATTGAACATTTTAGAAGGTTTTAACAAATTGCGTTAACTCACGTTCTTTTTAAATCCATTATCCATAGTAAATGTGTATCGCATTTTCATGAATTAAATCATTCTGAAATAGTATTTTTAGCCAATCAAATCGCGCGACTGTAATTCATTCATATAAGTAGATCGTCTAATACAAAGAAATTCTCGTGCGAAAGTACTTCTGTAGTCACTCTGTATTGAACTTAAGAAAACATTGTAAATGGTATAACACTCTTCTCTTTTGTTAAAGGATTAATTTTCTACAACAGTACCCACATACCGAAGAATATTCCTCCGGCCACTAATCGATAGCGGTCAGATTTTCTATATAGAAATAAGAAGGGCATGTACACATTTTACTTAATAACAAAATTACTAAAAATAAGAAACCTTAGGTGCAAAAATATTACCAAGGTTCAACATTTGATTCATCACAAGGTTTTTTTAAATTAAATTTTATCTTAATTTTTGATTCGTTCTCCGCATGAAGTTTGATGCCATCATTTCGTCATTTTTTCCCTTCTTTTTTTCCATATAAAATGTGCAAAAATCTCATACATGCGTTTCTTCAAAGCATTTTTTGTATAAAACCATTGATATGAAAGCTTAGGTGCAAGAACTTTCCTACTCTCATTGAATTTATCTTTTGAATGATATTTATTTCATTTTTGTGAAATAAAAATTTGATTCGTTCTCAGACGGTTTATTTTCACTAATTTCGAAGAAAAATTAACTTAAAGTATGACATGTTAATTGATAAAGTGAAAATGTTTTTATCACGTATTACTATTTAGATATTCCACAACCGATTGTCCATACCCATAATATATATTGTTTTTCTATAATACTTATTTGCTCACATGTTATTGCAGAATACTTGTATTTTGTAATCTTGTCTTCAAAATAAAGAAAATGTTCTGTTCTGTTCTGCTATTGGCGAATAAAAGGCAACAAACATGTAGACAATTGTTGAGTTATATATATATACCAAGAACTGGTTTCATAGAAACTTCTGAAAATTACGATTACATGGGTTTAAAAAAGCCTGCATACTATCCAGGTATTTTGTATGAGAAGAAAATTGTACTGTATTGTATGATTATAGTATGTCAATACACTGACTTTACAGTGAAGAAAACAGTTAATACACAACCATGTAGATAAAAATAAGTGTAAAACCTTGAAAGAATTAAAGAGAACCCCCAGTCGTCATAGAAGTAAGCTGATATTTATAAAGAGAACCCCCCCCCCCCCCCCCCCCCTAGACTAGCTCCTAGACTATGATATATCTTTTTACATTTTTATGATTGAATGTAGTGAACTGAGCCAGTCTATATCCTATGTCCAAGATAATTTCAACATCAGTCCTGTGTGAAAATCTCTGAATTAGACTGGCTTTTGTCTCTATGAAATTGAATTTGTCAAAAAAGGGAAAAATATAAAAAGATAGTTATTATCAGTCTAGTGGCTAGTCTACCCCCAGTCGTCATGGAAGAAAGTTGATACTTAAATATTTCATGTTGTTGTTAGCCCAGACAGTCAGTCTGGGCTTTCAAACACTATTAGCTTACAGCCGAGTGTCAGCTGTTAGCTATACTCCACTTAATTTGACCTATTGACCGTTTAATAGTGTAAAAAATCAAATTTATATAGTTGTACTGTGAAATATTCCAAAAAGGTTTAAAAAACATTTTGAACATATCAAAACTAATGAAATACATTGCAAAATATATATTTTATCCAGTTAATGGAAAATATGTTTACTGACTTTAAACACTGAATAAAAACCTTGAATTAACAAGTATTTATTACCTCCCTTTAATATCCTGATAAATAGCAAATTCTCCCACAACGATTATTTCCCATTATGGTACACGGAAGATCCATAAATTTTGCCGCAGTAAATTGCATGTATAGAATGAGTGTTTATTTATTTATGTTTTATTTTAGGATACTGTATAGTACAAAAATACAATACATATAAGACAAACAGTTAATTCAGTAATACAAAAATGGATCTTCAAACTCTCTCTTGTGCATTTCTTGTAAGTAAGATTTAACAGATTTGTTAAAATGTTGTGTATTCTTCAAAGATTAAATACTTTCAGGAAGTGAATTCCATTCATTTAATTCCGTTAAAGTAAAAAAAATTGTTTAATTAACCATTAGCCTGCTAAATTTCTATAATGGACTGGTCCATCTTTCATTTTGGACAATGCTATTTAACTGTTAAAAGGGGTGTTTTCCAAAAAGATACTGACTGAATGGCGAACAGTGCAGACCATGACCAGACTGCACGGATGTGCAGTCTGATCATGGTCTGCACTGGTCGCAAAGGCAGAATCACTTGCCGCTAGCAGGCTGAGGGTTAAAGAGTTACAATGAGGTAAAACAAAGTTATAATCACTAGAACGAATATTAGTCTCATTACAAAAAGTGAAATTTTCTCTTAGATAAACAGGACTATTCCTGGAGTAAATCCTATGCATTATGGTTCAGTCTCAATTGTCTATCTCCAACGTTCATATAGTTAACATCCAGAATTTTTTTAAAAGTAATGGGAGATCTATAGCTATATCCTTTAAGGAACCTAATTACTTGTTTTGTGTTATTTGTAGCTTCCTTTTCAGGTTCTTATTAAGACATTAAAACCAAGATGAGGAAGAATAATCAAAATGGCATTGAATTGGAGCAGAGCATAATAATTTCTTAGTATTAAAATCTAAGCAATTACTGTATCTTATAAAAAATTTAAGTTTACCATTAACTTTTGATTTGATATTATTAACCATTGTATCCCCAGACAGGAAATTATCAATATGAAAACCTAGATACTTAACCAACTTTGTTCCCCTAATCACATGACTATTACACAAGTGGGTACTTTTTATCGATAGATCAATAAAATTGATTGATTTATATAGCAAATGAGCAATGTTTGCGGCTAACATATCAACCTTAGGTAAAACATCTAGAAATTCTGCTCACATTTGCCAAAATGTAGAGCCTGTAACCAAGCCAGTAAAGACTTTGGTAAAACCAAAACCGACCTTACAGGCCAGCCTGATAGCTTCCTTACATACAAGATTTCTACATCCTAATTTGTATTTCGAAACAACATGCGTAAATGGCAACGGATCAGCAGTTTTAACCATAGAGCTCTCCTCAACCATGCCATGAATTCCATAGGCATAACTAGAATTTATCGGAGGGTGGGGGAGGGGGGTGGGAGTGCGAGTACGAGTCGTGAAATGACGAGTGGGAGTAGGTGTGGGAGGGGATTGCCCCCCCCCCCCCCCCCCCCTCCCCAGATGAGGGTATGGGGGCCTCCCCCCAGAAATTTTTTAAATCAAGAATCAAGAAGTCACTTCGTGCGATTTGGCGTGTAGATCTATTTGAAAGTGTGACTCATTTTTTCGCTTTTCTTCTGTGAATAATACATAACGTCTCTTAAGTTCAGTTAATTTATTTGTAATCACTAAGTTTAGATAATGAAAACAATACAAAAGTAAAGAAAGGACACACTATGTTTAAAAACTATTTGACAGATGCGATGTGCATAGTATAAGGTCATTGTTGTTCATGAAACAAAGTTTAGGCCTACATTGTACCATTAATTGTATTAGAAAATTAATGTAAACTTAAACTGTCATTTTTATATATTTCATTCCGCTATTGTGAAAATGTATACAGCTATACATAATCATTTTCGCATAAAAGTAATGCTATGGGCTTTCTAAAAATCATGTTCTATGATACAAAAAAAAATACATGTATATGTACACAGCTGAAAATATTTGGAAAATAATGCCTAATTGACATTTGGCCTGCGATGCGTCTGCGGAGCCCGTAGACTGCCCGTATCATTCTTTCCGTGCAGGAGGTGGTAGTGCGATTTTCGTACGGATTCACGGGCTCCGCGGCTTCTGCGATTTTGTTTAGTGAAAAATTATACAAATTAGAAAAATCGAAATTCCGGCGTAGCTCGTAGACGTGTCGCAGATGGTATTGCACAATTCCTGCACGGGCATTTTTATGAATCCTTGCGCTGACTGTGCAGCCAACGCACGATTTTTCGTTGACATGTCATGTGCCCAAAATAAATCGTACAGAGATTGTAGAATCGTGGGACCTTGGAACGGCCCTCGCAAAGCTGCCGCAAGGTTACTGCCCATACGGTACCCGTGAAAAAGGTCGTCATCGCGCGGCCGCATCATTGCCGCAGACATTTGGTTATATATTTTAGCCATCTCCAACATGTTTTCATTATTTGTCTCTTCGGAGAAATGATAGTATCAGTAAGACTCAGAGCCTGTGGTTGCAGCTGAGGCAGGTCAAGAGAAGAGAGTAGATGATTACAAGCCTGGACGTCCGTGATGAGCAACAGGCCTGACAGACGCACAGGAAGAGGACGGTGTGCGAAAGCTCTTGATGCTTAGACGGGTCACCTCGGGACACTACGACACCCTGATGCAGGAGTTGATGCGGAAATCCCATGGGGACTTCTAATCTTACCCGAGAATCGCGCCAACCATGTTTCGGCAGATGGTAGACAGACTGACCCCTAGAACTTCTAAGCGTCTAGACTGCCGTCCGGACTTGTACCATCACCGAATCTTCTCCGCGTAGCCTTTGCATGCACGGAAGCAGTACGGGCGTCGTTCGATTTCCGCGGGAAGCTTGCGGAGAATGTACAGTAACTGCATTGATATTGCACGGTTTTCGTATAATCTACGCGCAGCGTCCGTGCGGATTTCCCCCGAACTGCCCAGAGAGCCTGTAACAATGGCACAATAGTCGTATATAATGTGAGTTACACCGTAGTCCGTAGCCATCTACGCTGCCCCAAATTCCGCAAGGAATTATCGCACAGCACCCAGGTCAAATGTGAATTAGGTATCAGCTATAGAAAGAAAAGAAATGAGGGTTAAACTACGTTTTTCGGTTAATTCAAATCTAATCTTAATTCATGAAAGCGCAGGAAAATCTATGTGTATGAACGGAAATGTCCTCATTGCGTTAAAAAAAAAGAAAAGAAAAAATGCACAATAAAATAAGTTTTGGTTTTTAGCAGCTGTAGCGTGACACTATATTTTTTCTTACAATATATCTATAATAAAAAATATACTTAAAGGAAAAGGCACAGCTATAAAAGTTGATTTCATATGCAGTTCATGTAAAAGGTACTGAATAACTTTCACATCAGGCTAGATGAACAAACACTTATACAGTAATGTATTTTTAATATCAGCATATTATCGATGTATATGGCGTACCGTTAGGGTCGAAAATGCCGATTTAGCTTTAAGACAATTCGATTTAGTACGACCCAGGGTCGGACATATTCCAATTAGTATGACCCTGGTTGAGAATTAGCTTAAAGCTATTTCATTTAGTACGACCCTGGGTCAGACAATTTCAATTTGTATGATACTAAATCGAATTAGTACGACCCTGAATTAAGACAACTCTATTAAGCTTTAAGACAATTCGAATTAGTACGACCCTGGGTCGGACATATTCCAATTAGTATGACCCTGAGTCAGACATATTCCAATTAGCTTTAAGCTAATTCCAAAATAGTATGACCCTGAATTAAGATAAATCTATTTAGCTTTAAGACAATTCGAATTAGTACGACCCTGGGTCAGACATATTCCAATTAGTATGACCCTGGGTCAGACATATTCCAATTGGCTTTAAGACAATTCGGAATTAGTATGACCCTGAATTAAGATAAATCTATTTAGCTTTAAGACAATTCGAATTAGTACGACCCTGGGTCAGACATATTCCAGTTAGTATGACCCTGGTTCAGACATATTCCAATTAGCTTTAAGACAATTCGGAATTAGTATGACCCTGAATTAAGATAAATCCATTTAGCTTTAAGACAATTCGAATTAGTATGACCCTGGGTCGGACATATTCCAATTAGTATGACCTTGGGTCAGACATATTCCAATTAGCTTTAAGCTAATTCCGAAATAGTATGACCCTCAATTACGGCAGCCATCTTTAGTACGACCCTGGGTCGGACATAGTTACAATTAGTATGACCCTGGGTCGGACATATTTACAATTAGTATGACCCTGGGTCGGACATATTCCGATATGTCTGACCCTGGGTCGTACTAAATATGAAATAGCTTTAAGCTAATTCCGAACCTGGGTCATACTAAATACGATATGTCCGACCCTGGGTCGTACTAAATGAAATAGCTTTAAGCTAATTCTCAACCAGGGTCATACTAATTGGAATATGTCCGACCCTGGGTCATACTAAATCGAATTGTCTTAAAGCTAAATCGGCATTTTCGACCCTAACGGTACGCCATAGATGTATGTAGGAAGTTGGCTGGACAATCGACTATCGACATTCCCGTTTATATAGGAAAAAAAACATTATTATACCTCACTTTTGTCTACAATGGTAAAATCCCATTACCCGAAATGGAGATATTTTGACTATCAGAAACATTTTCAGCCTTTTTGACACGTGACCAAGCGAAAGAGATTGTCAGGTCATGTGACCGCGCTGATATTTTGAATGTCATATAAGGGCAAATAACTGCTTCATTTTTTTAGCCAAATGATTGCCTCCCTTGTACACAATGTCATATTGTAATGACGTCACTATTGAATGTGTACACATGTGGTTACCGCGCTAAAGATGAAACTGTTGAATTAAATGAATTAAAAACATTTTTAAAAAACTTTTATATGTGCTTGATTTTGTTCGGTATAATAAAATAAATATCATATGGCAGCGTGTGTGACATTGATATTGTCAACCCTCGAAACAGAATGTCACCACTCGGCTTTCGCCTCGGGTGACATTCTGCCCTCGGATTGACAATATCAATGTCACACACACACTGCCATATGATATTTTGTAATGTCGCCCTGGAATGTTCAGCTAACTAATCATTCAGCTCGACAATCATTTTTATATAGGGAAATCGAAGGTCGAGCTGGAATATTTAGCCAGCTAGACATACAGCTCGACAATCGCCTTATATATGGGTAAATCGAATGTCGAGCTGGAATGTTTAGCCAGCTAGACATTCATCTAAACATTCGTTTTTATATAGCGAAAACCATTGTCGACCTGGAATATTTAGCCAGCTAGACATTCAGCTAGACATTCGCCATTTATGTAGGTAAATCGAATGTCGAGCTGGAATGTTTAGCCAGCTAGACATTCATCTAAACATTCGTTTTTATAAAGCAAAAACCAATGTCGGCCTGGAATATTTTGCCAGCCAGACATTCGCCATTTATGTAGGTAAATCGAATGTCGAGCTGGAATGTTTAGCCAGCTAGATATTCAGGTCGACATTGGTTTTTCCTATGTAACGGCGAATGTCGATTGTCTAGTCAACTTCCTACACATCACCTTATCCATATTCACTGGTCTTTTCGCGCTTTCAGTAAATAAGACTTTTGAGCTTGAGTTTCCTATGATGAAGGTTGGCAAATCTGTCAATCTAAATATATGATGGATGTAATAACAGTCCTCTGTATTGATGGATAAATCCAACCTTCTGTAAAATCGCCGGATTTAACATTGAAACGTTAGGTAAAAAATCTGTATAAAACCTGCCGGGGCTCAATCCATTGATTTTTAAGATATAGATGGTCATCAGCAGACTTTATACAAAGGTTACAGCATCAATATTTGTAAACATATGCAAGTTGACGAGTGTAGCGAGCCGAAAAAAGGACATTCAAGGGTATTTTGGTGTAAGGAAAAATGCAAGCTTTGCCGAAAAAGGCGGGGCGATCGCGCCCGTCGCACCCCCTGGTTACGCCCAATACTATCACTTCTTTGTTCTGATGAGGTCTATCAACACCTTATAGACCGCTTATGAGGTCTGTGAGAATTTCCAGATCTATCTTATTTCTACTGTCTACACAAAAATCTTAAGTGCCGGTGTGGTAATCGAACCCGAGTCGCTCCGTTGCTAGTCCAGTGATCTAACCACTGAGCCAAATTGTGGACACACTTACGCACTTGTCAAAGATTAAATTTAAAGTTATGCGTAAGCGACCGAAAACAATGCAGTAGAATCATGAGAAGTCCGTGCATGACATTTTAGGTGAACGCGTGATTGACTTCGTAAATATAGTATCAATTGTTTCAAAAAAGTACGTTTTAAGAGAAAAAAATTCGACCAGTTTTACAAATCATGAAAATTGATCTAAACATGACTTTACTGTAAAGTTTTAACATTCAATTTTAAGCAGGTCTTGATATTTATCAGAAAGTTAATACAGGCATACTCTTCCGTCAGAGTGGAGAATGCTTCATGAAACAGGACATTTTATTTTAAAATAGAAAAATATTGACAATGATTTAATAGCAAAAACTACAAACTACACAAATTACCTCAAACTTAATTAATCACTAGTCTGCTAATGAAAATTGTGACGATTTTCTGTACAATTAACATGGAACATTAGTAACGAAGTTGTATTTTAGAAAATAACCCAGTTAAATTATCGTGATGCATTCCGAGCGAGCGTGTCTGAAATAAGACTGACCGAAACGACATTTAACTATATAATGTTTAGTCAAATCGTTGCCGTGTCAGTCAAAACGGAGGCCTCTAATTACAAGCTTCTTAATTAGTTGTACTCATTACTTTCATTGTCAAGAAAACTGAAAACATTTCGCTGTCTCTTCTTGGCGTGTGCCAAATCAGGGTATATTACGATACGCATTTCTTGTGATAATGTACTGATAAATTTATTATACATACACGTTACAAACGTTCTTCAAATCCGAAACTAATCTGGACTATGTAAAACAAGGAAGCGTGTAGGTAAGTCAGTTATCATTCTCGGAATAGGTCTGCATTGTGTTTATAGACCTGTGAGGAGATTTGAAAACCTCGCCCGCTACGCTCGCTCGGTTCACAAATCCCTCACAGGTCTATAAACACAATGCAGACCTATTCCGAGAACAATAACTATTACATATATCTCTCAAAATATACTAAGTATTTAAAATTGAACCTCAAACAAGTGCTGTCACAAACGCCCCCGAAGTGTGCAAAATAATGCTACAGTTGTCTGCGCCAGAATAGTTATGGTGACCAGATAATAAAAGTTCTCCAAAGGCACCTTGATCTTGGAGTAGCTATGGGTCTGGTTCTTGAGCAAGACACA
This sequence comes from Mercenaria mercenaria, assembly GCF_021730395.1. Lineage (NCBI taxonomy): Eukaryota > Metazoa > Mollusca > Bivalvia > Venerida > Veneridae > Mercenaria > Mercenaria mercenaria. The sequence goes on from NC_069366.1 coordinate 65,919,329, forward strand.
CCAACTCATTATAAGGAATAACTGTGACATTTAATTTTACCATCCCTTGATGGATAGCAGAGTTATTGACCTGACAAGAAACGTACTATGTTAACCTTTGACTTCCAAGTGTGACCTTGACCTTGAAGCTAGGGGTCTTGGTCTTGCGTCTAACAAGTCATCTTAATATAGGCAACGTTTATGCCATGTAATTTTAAAATCTCTTCATCGATGGAAGAGTTATGGAACGGACCAGAAACAGACCTTGTCATGCCATGAATATCTTACCACTTTAGTTTTCATACAGTTTGCCGGGTTGTAATGATGAATATAGCCAGTCTATCCCTCTGATCCATGACATTCCGTGCAAAGCATGGTTGCAAATTATCTAAATACATGTACACTGCTGACTAGCGTATAAATTAAACCAACTAGAGCTAATGCGGTCTCTCAATCAAATCGAGTCTGCAATATTTACTAATATTTGTTTTGTCCTCGTTGTTTCCGAGGGATCTATTTTTCAGATTTTGTTAGGGCCTAATATATTATGTTGTTATTAAGTGATTAGGTATATATCTATTTCAAGAATTTTACAAAAGCAGTTGATAATGTTAGGTTTTTATTTAATAATTACATCATTACATTCTTTAAAGATGTTTCAGCAAAAAACTTTTCATTTACACTACAGTATGTTCTTCGATTTTAATGCCCCCGAAGGTGGCCGTATTAAAATCGCAATGTCCGTCCGTCCGACCGTAACTTTGTAAATTCATTCTGTCATCCATGAAGGAATTTTGAAATAGTTTGGCATAAATATTAACTTAATGAGATGACGTTTCATGTGAAACACTCAGACCCCTATCTACAAGGTCAAGGTCACACTTAGAAGTCAAACATAAATAGGGTCTGTTTTGTGTCCGGATCGTAACTTTGCCATTCATCAAGAGTTTTAAAGGTACTAAACATAAATGTTTATCAAAATGAGAACCCTAGCTCCAAGGTCAAGGTCAGACTTAGTGCTCAAATGTTAACAGGGTCATTTGTTTTGTGTCCGATCCATATTTCTGCCATCCATGGAGGGATTTTGAAATATCTTGGCATAAATGGTAATCATAATCAGACAATGTGTCACGCGCAAGACCTTGATCCCTTACTCCAAGGTCAATGTCATATTTAGAAGTCATATCTTAATAGATAACTCTGTTATCCCTGAGGAGATTTTGAAACAACTTGGCATAAATGTTTACTATAAGGAGACAATGTGTTACGCGCAGGACCAAGACCCCTAGCTAGCTCCAAGATCAAGTTTACACTTAGAAGTCAAGTGAAAGGTTAAAAGGGTCTGTTTCATTATACTTAAAGTAATTCAAAACTGCTAGTGCTAATTTATGTTGCCTTCTACAACAGTATCAAAGTTTATGACACTATCATATTTTATTTGTAGCAGGCTTCCTGTATTAGATTTTGGAAAAACTGTACTCTTACATGTAAAGAGTGTTCTAGTGACAATGATGTTTATCACCATTATCCATGTGTGTGTTTTCTTACACTACAATAGGTATTCATTGCAGCAGGGACTTTTTTCTACATTCTGTCAATTCAGATTTATAAATACAATGTCTTTAGATAATTGATACTATGTTTAAGATGAATGTCTTAAGCATGTATTTGGATAAATATTCTATTTCTTTTACAGAATGACCACATTTTACCATTTAGAAATTAGATGTATAAAAATACGATTTTCTACCTATAATTTCATGTGAAAATTATGTTTTTCATGTATATAAAATTAATACTTGATAAAAACTTTAAAGAAACCTTATAAATACAATCCTTTACTAATTAGAAATATAAATTACAATTTCTTAATTAGAAAAACAGGTTTATTTGAAGGCTAGATTAAATATATAAGGGCATACTAACTGAAATATAGCAGCCATTTTGAAATTCAAGATGGCCACCACACTGATGGCCGAAAAAATGTTATCAATCGAATTCTTAAAAAGTATCACATAAGCTTTCATAAAACATAACTTTTCAAAATATAGGGGAAAAATCACAGGATTACAATTTGCCATAGACTATTAATGGCAAATCATGCATGAAAAGTTTCGTAATCAAGATAGTTGTCACGTACTTTTCACAATTGATCATATTCAACGACGCAATTGATATTTGATTTCCCACGTTGAATCATTACTAGATTTGCCGGCATAATGACCATACGTAGCTTTTATCCACCTGTAAAATGAAAGTCCTAGTGATTCTTTGGAAACAAGTTTACCTTCATGTAGCACGAGTGAGGTATCTGTGCAAATTGCTAATGAAAATGTGAAGGCTGTTAATAAGAAAGAAAAAGAGAGAATTACATTCAACATTCATTACGATGATGAAACACGAGCTGAGATCGGCAACCACGCGACCCTTCATGGAAACGCGAGTGCTATGAGACATTTTAGTAAAATACTAAAACTTGAAAAGCCGATGAATGAAAGCACTGTGTAAGGTTCATAAGATACAAAAAAAAAAAAATGACTCCAGAACCAATTGATAAACTTGCTTAAAACGATAGTTGCGGTCTAAATTAACTTGAAAATACTATGATAATGCTTTGACTACGTCAGAAAATTACGTGAGTCGGGCTCAATGATAAATCGCGGAATCGTTATTGCTGGTGCTCGTGGAATTGTGATGTCATATCCATATGAACGGTTGGTAATTCACCCATCATCCCCTCCCCCAACCACCATCATGGACAGTCAATAAATTGCTGTTATTACACTGTCATTTGTTTGACATTTATAAATTTATAACAGTACTTTTTTGTTCGGCGATTAAACCACGCTTAGCAGCAATAGCCACAATATCTTACTTACAAACAGAATAAAGAGTTTATACCTTTTTTCATGATCAAAACAGGTATCTAAAATGTTGCCGGATTAGAAGACAAAATGCAAATAACAACCTTTTTGTCATGTACAATGAATGTACAATGAATGGTACGATGCTACCTCCACAGATATAATACCAAGGAAAAACAAATCAGTGCCATCCGAGCATAACATTTTCAAGTTCATACAGAAAACCACTTGTCCAACGAAGATCCCACGCCACTCTGTATACTGACCGTTGTCTGTTGCGTTGCAAGCTCAAGGACACAGCAAAGCACCAAGGTCATCAGTGAAAGACTTTTTTAGACGGCATTGCTAAACATCCAAAGAGAAGATGAAGTGTCCAACATAAAACCAACAAAAGTCTTTCAGTGATGTGACAGAACAGGCCACCTCATTGGCAAATTGTTCGGTGAGGATATGTTATCATACAGGAAAGGTTTCAGTCATTTTACTATGTAACTTGTACTGAGAGTCATAAAACAGTAAGTCAAAAGATCCTTTAGAAGCATAGAACGCAATCACAATAGCAGACTAGGTTAGAACGAGTCTATTCATGAGAGGAAATGGAAAGTGCAACAGCCTTCACGAGCCCCTAGTACCGGTGTAATGAAGTATTTCGACCCCCATAGAATAACGACCCCCCGGTCATTATTCTATAGAAAATGTGACTCCTTTCCTGTAAAATATTGACTCCCCTTATAAAAAACTGACTCCCTTTGAAAACTCTATAGAATAACGACCCCCGGTCATTATTCTATAGAAAAACTGACCCCTCCAAGTAAAATACTGACTCCCTAAAGATGACTCCCTTCGAATCTCATAGAATAACGACCCCGGTTATTATTCTATAGAAAAGGTGGCTCCTTCCATGTAAAATACTCACTGCCGAAATTACTACATTCGAACTCTCATACAATATCGATTCCCGGACATTATTCTATTTAAAAAGGTTACTCTTTCCGTGTAAAACACCGGCTCATAAAAAGACTTTCGACGATAATATCTATTAAAAAGTGATCCCCATTAAACCAAACGGACAATTTTACTAGATCTACAACTCTAATACCCTCCATTGCCAATAGTTAACATTTTGATTATACTACTACTACTGGTGCCGCTACTTCTATTGTATTTCTTCTTCTTATACTACTACTTCTATTACTTCTGCTACTACTACTACAACTGCTACTACTGATACTACTATACCTGCTTCCACCTATACGTCTTGTACACCTACCTCTTCTTCTCCTGCTGATGTTGTTGCTGTCACTTATTCCTCTGCTGCTGCTGCTGCTGCTGCTGCTGCTGCTGCCACTGCCGCTGCCGCCGCCGCCATTGACACTGCCACTGCCACTACCACTACCACTACTACTACTACTTTCTATTGTTGCCGCTACCGTACTTTACTGCCACTGCTAAGTATTGCAACTTCTATTAATACTAAGTTCTATGCTAGCAGTTTCTTGTGCAGTTTTCTTCTGAAGAATTACTTCATACCGAAGTTTGCAGGGATTATTGACACTGGTGTGTTTTGTGAACGTATTGTGAATTGTTATTTTCCTGAAAAAAAAATGTATACACCAAGATACAGCGTCTAGAAATAGAATCCCTTTTCCCGTTGCGGAATGCTCTGATTTCTGTGTCAAGTGATGGTATCTGGGGCTAATGGTCAAACGGAAGGACGGATGGACGGACGGACAAGGGCAAATCTATATGCCCCCCTCCCCCGAGTGGGGGCATAAAATGCAGCAATTAGGCCTTAGATACACGAGTTATCACTAAATTTGATCAAATGACCGGGGGTCGTTTTTTTATGGGAGTCAATATTCTTCGTGAGGTTCAGTTTACTTCACGTGGGGGAGTCATAGTACTATGATCTGGAGGTCATAATACTATGACCGGGGGGTCACTTTTTCTATAGAATAATGACCGGGGGGTCATTATTCTATGGGGGTCGAAATACTTCATTACACCGGCTTGAGCAGAATACCGTTATAGTACTAGTTACAAGTGAATGCCTTCCAAAGGTCCAGAAATTATAGCAACACTTGAGTACAAGTACGGGGAGAACATCGCCTGTGAATTCTAAACTATTCATTGACCAGTTATTGATCACATTGTTGTCAATATTAAATGATATTTACCACAAAGCCATGATTTTATAACAAATAATGACCTACAAACCGCATGAATTATTAAGATGAACCCATATCTTTTATACAATTTGTTTAAATATGGTTGATGTAATATTGTTTTTTTTTCAAAAGTTTTAATGCCAAGAGCAAAAATGTTTAACGTTGAAAATCCCATGCTGATGTATGGCTGAAATAGCATTATTTTGAATTATAGAGTTAAATGATTTTGTTTCTGGTTTCAATGCACGTGTTATCAATGTTGGACATTTGTTTCTGTGTGTTTTTTACATTATAGCCCGAATGGGCCGAATGGGTTGCGTGTTGAATATATGCTTTATTCAGCAAGGTTTACAAATGCATGAAAACCGCAAAATGTAGCCTTATAATGCACCACATCGCGTTATATCATGTCATATATTCGAAAATTTTCGAAGGACAAGAACCATGTCACTTTCCAGGCATAAATGCCTTAAATCTATGGGGAGCCGTTTTACTATTTTCTAGGCATTTTTTGATATCAAGAAAAGAAGAGGGCCAAGATGGCGCTAGGTCGCTCACCTGGGAAACACATCACAACAGTGTAAACATGTTTCCCAGATGACCCATATTTGAACTTGGCCTAGATTTCATCAAGGCAATCATTCTCACAGTCAGTGTAAAATGCAGCCCCTATTGCGCACACAAGGTTTTTCTTTAATTTGACAGGATGACCTAGCTTTTGACCCTAGATGACCTATATTCAAACTCGATTTTGATTTCATCCAAATAAACATTCTGGTCAAATTTCATGAAGATCCGGTGTAAAATGCAGCCCATATTGCATACACAAGGGCATTCTTTGATTTGACCTAGTGATCTAGTTTTTGCCCAAATATAACCCATATTTCATGAAGAACAGTTGAAAAATACAGCCTCTATCACATACACAACATAAATGTTCACAGACAGACAGACGACGGACGCCGGACATCAAGCGATCACAAAAACTCACCTGAGCATTGCTTAAGTGAGCTAAAAATAGATTTTTTGATATCAGGAATTCATTTTCTGGAAATGAATTTTTGATATCAAAAAATCGATTTCTTTATATCAGGAATTCGATTTCTTGATATCAGAAAATCATTTCTTGATATCAAAAAGTAAGTTATATGTTCTGATATCAGGAAATCGAATTCTTGATATCAAGAAATAATTTCTTGATATCTAGAAATGCGGACTATTTTTTGATATCAAGAACTCGATTTGTGGATATCAAGTGGCCAGTATTTCTTGATATTAAAAATTCCTGCCTTTCTAAAAATAGACATGCAATTAGGGATACGCCCTAATTAATTTATTCAGTGCGGGGTATGGAACGCCTAGACTGTCTTGACATAACGATTATCAGTTTGTCATGTGCTTTTTCCAATATATTCGGTACAAATCATAATCTTTCTTGTAGATAAAGCAGTTTGTTCTGTACATTTACTAGTTTATCCGGTACATTTCTTAGTTTATGTTGTGCATTCACTAGTTTGTGCTGTAAAATTAATAGTTCGTCGTGTGCATTTTCCAATATATTGAAATTATAATTTGTCTTGTAGACAAAACTATTTGTTATATACATTTACTAGTTTGTCCGGTACATTTATTAGTTTGTGGTGTCCATGGCATACATTAGTTTGTGCTGTCCAATTAATAGTTCGTTATGTGCTTTTCCCAATATGTTCGGTACAAGTCATAATTTGTTATGTTGATAAAACAGTTTGTTATGTACATTTACTAGTTTGTCCGGTACATTTCTTAATTTGTGTTGTGCATTCGCCAGTTTGTGCTGACAACTGATTGCTTAAAAATATCACAACGTGTACCCTTACAATTTTTGTCTTAACAAGTAGATTCTCATACATACAACAAATATACTACTTATGTTAAATAAGTTCTTTTCGGCAATTATTTATTTTCGAAACCTTTAGAAAAGATAATTAATACATATCTGTTTATTAAAACATAACAAACTGCTTTATCTACAAGTCAAGTTATGAATTGGGAAAAGCACATAACGAACTATTAATTGGACAGCACAAATTAGTAAATGCACAACACAAACTAAGAAATGTACCGGACAAACTAGTTAATGTATATAACAAACTGTTTTATCTACACAACAAATTATGATCTTGTTCTACCGTACCACTTTTGTTTTAAAAGCACTGTCACGGGTTTTATACTTGCTCGGACCTACTTTCGATTTAGAAGGAAAAATGGATGACGAACTAAGAGATCCCGGATACCAAAACTATGTTTCGATTTATCGCGGTTTTGCATATGTAGGAGAAAAACTTGAACCTTATACGAATCAAGGGCTGGATACGGCGTATCAAAGAATTTACAGGAATTTAGCAGGCCTCCATCCGTGCAGACAGGAGTGTAGTAGAATTTACAAGTGTCAAAGTTCAAAGTAAGTTTTTTTTTATTTCTTTTCAAACATTGTTAAAGCTATGACTGAAATTTAACTACAATTCTGATACTTTTCAATGTACGAAATTGGAAAACATTTTTCAATCTAACTTTTTTTTATTGTGAAAATTTATGAACGTTTTAAAAGAATAGATATTTTCGAAAAAAAAAACTACTTAAGGATCATGTAAAAGCGTTTGAGACCACCCCTCGGGTAAATTTTCATGTTGGTAATTATATCCGACAGACACGTTATAGACCTTTCTAACGTAAACGTAAATCGGAAACGGAATACTGAATTCGTAAATATTATTTTCAAATAATGGTCTAAGGGAGATACTATTGCATTACTATTGGATGAAATTGTTTCCCCTAGACCACAAATTAGCCTAAAATTTTACGAATTCAGTATTTCGTTTCGTAATTACGTTTACGTTAGAAAGGTCTATTAAATATTCATAACATAATATATAGATTAAACACAATACACAGTTGTTCAAAAGAAGTAGGAACTACTTTCTATAAAGGTCACTTTGTTCGGTAATATGTAAGATAAGATAAGATATGTTTATTATAGTCTCACTCTGCATGAATACAGATACAATACAGTTACAAAAATTTACAAATAAAATATTCATGCAAACCTTTCTTAAAAGAAATATGAGAGACTAGGAGAACAAACATTACAGAATTTAACTTTAAGTTTCGTATTAATATTCTATCACTAAAACTTTTAAAAGGATTTTTATAAAATTCACAGTAAAATCTCCATCTACTAAAAGAACAATATACATGTATTGATATTACACATTACATACACACACATGCCTTTATCCCTTGGAAACAGACAGACTGTATCAGTGTATCAGGAACAAATTCCTAAAACATATATATTCTTTAAAATCATCTTGGATCTTATCACAAAATACAGGTTATCATCATCCAGTAAGTATACCATGTTTAAATTCTTAATACAATATAGAGATACTATTAGACAAATGGAACTAACGCATATCATAATTTTAAAAATGATGTTAACCAGATAGGTGGGACAGACTTTAGTGACAAATTCTTTAAACATAACCCTGACATCCAGTGAAGTGGAGTAAACTGAAGTATGTAGTATCACCAGAAGTACTGGAATGCAGTGAGGAGATGAGTTATTGAGTAGAACATCAAGTGAGTGAGGTAGACTGCCATGAAATGTTTGATGAAGCGGCGTATTGGGTTGAAGTTGAAATACTGAGTAAGAATTGAATGAGAGCAAAAATAAACAAGAGCCCCGCCGACGAGCGCCATCGCTCAGTTCAGAATTTCTAAGTACAAAAAGGACCCTAATTCTGACAAAATGCAGGATAGAGTTATGGGTTTTGGCCTACATAGTCATATAATAATGATAAACACGTATGCAGAGCCTAGCTGTTATAGTTTTTGAGAAAAGGTGGACATAAAAAAAAAACACAAAAAAAACAAATTTTCTAAGTACAAAAGGGCCATAATATTAGATATTAAATGTGATACAGTATAAAATGTTTCCAAGGACCAAATGCATCATTACTTAAAGATCAACCATACCGTACTATTTTCTTTCTGTTTAAGATATTAAAACAGGTTTTGGCATTTAAAAATACAATGTCTGTGTTTGAGAGCAAATACCCAACTTTATCAATATCAGTAAGTTCTGTAAAATTTGTATTAAAGTTTGGAGCTGTTTGTATCAGTTCTACTTGGAACGAGCTATACAACGGACAATATAATAGAACATGTATTTCATCTTCAACAGGATCTCTACAGTAAAAACAAGTTCGTTCCTCCACCGGTATACCATTATATCGTCCTAGCTCAATACCAATTGGGGCTGTGCCACTTCTGAACTTGGCTAATGCACCCCTATAAGATCTATTAAAGACTGTTGTACAATATTGCTCTGCATCAAGACTTTGTTTGCATGTTTTATATAATCTAAGGCCACACCAAATTGATAAGTTGTTCATCGGATTTTTTTCTGAAAAAATTGAGGCGGCGAGCGAAAAAATAATTTAAATATTTTTTTAGGTTTTTGAGAAAATTAGGATCGAGCGAAGAGCGAAGAAATATATTTGTCTTCATTTGGCTCTCGACTGACTAATAAAAACCTTAAAATAGAATGTATCGCCTTTTTAAATTAAAAAGTAAGTCCCTAGGGATTGAGAAAATTGCACAACAAAGCGAACTCGTGAAAAAAAGGTAATAACATTGTCATACAGTACACTGTAATCAAATAATGCATGCTTTTGAAAATGCTGTTAGAAAATATGTAATAAACAACAATGCATAACCTTACACCATACTTAATATTTACTGCTATGAAAATGTAGCATTCTTAGCTGACTTTACAAAGTTTTTGATACATCAAATATCTATGTGAGTGTTACTAGATCTATTAAAGCTTCTGATTTGAAACTTAGAACAGTTATTTACTGTCAAAGTCTACACCTGGAGAAAAAATACTCTTAAGTCTGAATCTAGACAGAGTTATGCCCCTTTTAAACATTAGATATTTTTAATTAAGTTTTATATAATGACCGATAGCTCTGTACTTTCAAAGCTTCTGACTGTTATGCCCCTTTTACTGGCAAAGCTCTGATTCAGAAAAGTCGAGCATGATGTCTTATGTACAGCTCTTTTTCTAACTTTAAACTATCATAACATATTAAATTTGTTGAAACAAAGTCTCAATTAAAGTCTGAAATGGAGATTAACGTGCATTAACATTCGTCTACTAAATGAATGAAAAATTTGAAAATCGAAACTGTTCTGAAAACAACTCCTAATGTAAATTCCTTACCCCACCAACTTTCGTATGCAAATGCTGATCATTTCGACAGGAAAAACAGAAAACAGATAAGTGTCATGCATCAATAAGTATTTACCCTTACCAAAATAATGTAGATTGATGTTATCAAATAAATTAGTATGCTTTTCTTTATTCAGTTTTCAATGAAATAAATCGATTTTTGTAGCATGTAATTTGGTAAACATTTGAAGTAAATGGCGTAACTGCATAAAGGGGAAACAACTTTAATGCAACTAAATATAAGTGTTATGATTTATTATAGACGATGTGTGCGTAGTATGTATTTGTTTTGATTAAAATCCATTTGAGAACAATCTAGGACTGGAATTATAAGCATTTATACACTTCTTCGTCCGTAAAAAGTAGCGCACCAAAAAATTTGGATTGATTTTTTTCAATGGGGCGAGCGCAAGCCAAAAAAAAAAAAGATTTTTTTTTTTGTTTTAGAAAATATACGAGCGGCAAATCCGATGAACAACTTTTTAATTTGGTGAGGCCTAAGCTTGTTTCTTCCTATTCCATTCCGTGCAGTATCACGGTTAACATCTCTACTCCAATCTTGTATAAATTCATCAATAATTTTAGGTAGCATGTTACTAAATACATCAACTTTATGAAATGCTTTCAATATTACAAAATATATCACAACCATACTGTTTAAACTTTTGACCGATTTTGTAGTTCCAATTCTTACATCTATTATTTGACATTCTATCTGACCAAACAAATTTTTACTTATTCAATCTTAACTGACTCATACTACTAAGTCTACACCATTTAGCAAGCACAGATTTCCAACAATTATAAACAATTGGCGTCCAACCTATATCACCACAAACTGCAGCATTTGGAGTGTACCTACCTACATTTAGGAAATACCTAGCAGCTCTATTTTGTACTGCAGTGATGCATGAAAAAATATCACACCCCCATACCGATGATGCATACGTTATTACTGGAACAACTGTGGCCTCGTACAATTTCGTAAAAGCTTCATACGGTATGCCTCCAAATGCTTTAGTTCGGGCTATTAACATACCTAAAGCTCTATTTGCAGCTCTATTTGCAGACTGTGCAACAGTTTTAGCAGTAATTGCAAAATCTAAATGTTGAGTTAATAATACTCCTAATAGTAAAGGCCTTTTATGAAAATAGGGGAAAACACTTGCAAAGAATTGATTTTTTGTGTAAGCATTCTAAAAGACATATATAACAACATACTAAAAGTATAGAAAAGTATCATGGTGCAAAATGCATTTTTTGGGGGGTAAAACGTTAAAAAACATAATTGAAACTATGAATTTAGCTCAAGAATATTTTTTAAAAAAACCAAGATGGCCGCCAAAATCCAAGATGGCCGCCATTAAATTTTCATTATACAGGAAAACCGTTTAAGTATTTCAAAAACTTCAAATAGTGTGAAAGATGACCAGCATCATAGAACATACATACATTTTATTTCAAAACGCACAAACTTCAGTCTTAAACAAATTCAAGATGGCTTCCCGATTCCAAAATGGCCACCACAAGATCATTTAGGAATACATACACTGAATAGGAAAATGGCTCTAAAATGGTTTGACTGAAAATATTTTTCTTGCATCAAACATGATCCCCGCTTTTCTTCTGATTTTTATTCAGGACTGAGGATATTCTTCAAGAAAATGTAAGTTACAGACACTTAAAGTAGGTCCAGATGTGTGCTGCAGCCATTGGAAATATGACAATTTTATCTAGAATAAAGAAGAACAGCTATTTAGTGTGCTGTAACATACAAGGGCATATTGGTAAAAAATGAAATCTGGCCACATGGGAAAGGTTTTCTTTGACTAGAATTGATAGAAAATGACAAAATTATTGCAATTTTGCGTTAAATATTGATACAACACAAAAAATCCACATTTTTAATGTTTTGGTTGTACTGTATTGTTTCTAAAAAACTGCACATTGGTATCCTAAATATTACTGATTTCTAGTAGTCAGATGTACAACCGACATATTTAACAGTTACTGCTTAAATGTGTAATTTGTATACAGATCCGAGTAGAAAATTACAAAACAGGGCAAAAGTAGGCTACAGTTATGATAACTGATTGAAAATTATGTTGTGACAGCTATTTTTGCCAAAATTTGACGAGTTGTCATACGTTACTGAAATTACCATAAAACCTTAGACCCTGTTGGTGTCAGACTAAAACCTTGTGTTTTTTACATGCATCTGGGTTGTTTGTACAAATGAAACTTGCACAATGTTAGAGAAACAAGTTTATCTTAAAGGCATAAAGACACTTAATAGGCAAATGGCGCGAAAAATGGTAGTCGCATAATGGCGGATTCATATAGTCCTCGATTTTATTTTTTTTTCTGTAGAGCTATTTTCCTTATTTTCTTTTCAATTCTTGCTGAAATCACATGACAAATCTATGCTTGACATGTTGGTAGCATTTTCATAATGAAATGATAACACTACAGTACTTGTCATGTATACTTAGACCATACACCACCCTCTACAATTTAAGGGTCTCATTCTTTAGGTGATTTAAAACATGTGTGTTTGACTGAAAATATTTTTTCTGCATCAAACATGACTCATGCTTTTTTCTTTTTCTTTATATTTAGTATTTGACAATATTCTGCAAAACAATGTGAGTTATAAGAATTTAAAATAGGTCCTGATGTGTGCTGCAGTCATTGGAAATATATGCATTTTGTAAAGAATAATAAAAGAAGAACGGCTATGAAGTGTGTTATAACCTTTACCAAGAACATAAATTGATAACATTTTACAAAAATATGCTTTGCAAAAGCAAAGAAAACTATATCATAACAACACTTCCACGTAGCATATATATATCAATATTATGTATGTCAAATTAGAGTTATATGACCCAGGAGAGAGAGTGCCTATGCCTTTAGTATCTTAAACATTGTAATGGGTCCAATCACTAAGGTGACAATGTCTCAGACTAACTGACAAACTATGTAGAATGTCCTTTGTTAAAACACGTAGAGCTAGTGAAACCATATACCTCATATATATTTTTTTCTCTGACTATCTCGCCTAATTGATTTGTGTTCCAATATTTCATAAATAATTGCAGTTATCAGGGATATAAAATAGCTATTTTTATCTAGGGACCCAGACTGTCAAAAATAAATATTTAACATTAGGTATATAGGCATTTTCTCCAACAATTTAGGGGCCCAGTCCAAAATCTATATAGCCATGGGCTACTGGGCCCCTGCTAATTTGTATCCCTGGTTATGAGCTAGATAATTTCAGGGATCAGGCAAAAATCAGTCAATGCTTCAAACTAACAACCTTCAACTAATGATAATCAGCTCAAACTTCTATAGGCTGGGGAGGCTATATTTGACAGGTCTTTGTATTGAAGTTCCCGTCAGACAATGTCTTTAAATGGACAACATACAAAAATAGAAAAAAACGGAAACTCCACAGGTTGCTCAACACAACAAACACGAAAATGTTGCAGGTTCGGTTTGATTGAGCCTGTTCATGGACGGTAGTGGAAATGCATGTTCTCTTACTTGAAGTTGCAACTCAGTATGATTGCCCTGACTCTTGGATGCTCAGTGTTTATATACTATAACATATAGCATTAAACCAACATATTGGTATGTATGTTGAACCCCGTCTGTGAGCTGGAACTCTCTTACTGACTCAGAAGATTACCAGACCAAACGTCTCTCAACTTTCCAATGCTCAGCCTGTATTTGCTATCGTCTATCCCGTAAAGGTTTAATTTCTATGTGCTGGCTCTAAAGCTCGAAACATAGTTACAATACTGCAACTTTTTTTTAGTCTCAAGTCTTCTTTTATGTAATTTATCTGCCATTTACCTGCCATTACAGTGTAGCTGCAATAGCTCATTTAAGGTACTTGGATAAATTATAAGTTGAATCCTCAATGTGTTTACATCAATCGCTGGATAGAAAATGACTTCATTGTAATCTGTTTTATTAACTTACCTAGCAGAGGTGTATTTTAATTGCAGCTGTTTCTGATAGGTCCAAATTCTAACATATTTTAGAACAAGAACATGAGTACTTGCTCTAATAAATAGTTGGTTCCCTTTTACTATTGTATATAACATCATGATGTGTAATCACTGTAATTAACCACATACAACACACTAAATAGCTGTTCTTCTTTATTCTATATAAAATTCGCGTATTTGCAATGGCCGCAGCACACACCAGGACCAATTTAAAATGTAAAATGTCTGTAACTTACATTTTCTTAAAGAATATTGTCAGTTCTGAATAAAGATATATAAAAAGTCTGGGTCATGTTTGATGCGGGAAAATATTTTCAGTCAAACACTCAAACTACAAAATTAGCTAACAATGATCGAGACTTCAGATAGTAGAGGTGGTGTTTGATCATAGTATACATGGTAAATTCTGTAATGTTATTATTTCATTATGAAAAGGCTACCTACAGATCAAGCATAGATCTCTCATATGATTTCAGCAAGAATTGAAAAGAAAATAATGAAACAAAACCTGAGGACTATTTGAATCCGCCATTATGCAACTATCATCTATTTCGCGCCATTTTTCCATTTAGTGAAAACAGAACTGTAAACAATTTCAATGTAATTTTCCCCAAAAACATGATTATCAGATAGGAAATGATCCTGCTAAGAAAAGATGGGAAATGATCCTACTAAAAAAAAAAACTTATATATGTTTTGTTAATAAATAAGAAAGTTATCGCTGCTTAACGACAATTTCTACTGCTGAATGACTCAAAAAGTTTGTCTGTATACTTACGACAATTTCTACTGCTGAATGACTCAAAAAGTTTGTCTGTATACTTCACTATTGCCCCGTATTGAATCTTCTGGCAGTATGTTTTCCATCTTAAGCTGCATATAACAATAATCAACTTATTGTGTGTAAAAGCAATGATATAAGACAATTTGACATAAAATCAGTGATAATTCTGGTTTAAATGTCGTTTTTTATGGCGGCCATATTGGATTTAGGACGCCATCTTGCTTTTTTCAAAATTTCTAATTAATCTACGTTTTGTACAATATAGTAATCTAATGTTGTGCCAAATTTGGATCTCTTAAGATGCATAATTCATTTGCTATGGATCGATTCCAGAAATCCACAGTTTCATTTATTTTTTTAATTTTTACCCCAAAATAGACATTTGGCATCAAGTTACTTTCCTATACTTTTAATATGTTGTTACAATCATCCTGTAAAATTACTTTCACAAAATATCAATTCTTTGCGAGTTTTTTCTTTTATTTGGCATTTCGGCCATAAATGGCCTTTACTATAAATACTTATACTGTGTTACATAATTAAGAGTTTTGTCACCAATTCTAAACACAAATTCTGACTGATTCACGGACGGATTGCGAAAATGTATAATATTTGACTTTAATGGGTTTACATTCATTACATTTGTGACACACCATAAATTCAGTACATTTAACATACACTGTAGGTCATTTTCTGAAGCTGCTATTAAAACAATATCATCAGCATACAATAATATAGGTATATTTTCACCATCAATATCAGTCCCATTACATGTAGCTTTAAGTTTTAAAGCTAGATCATTTATATAAAGGTTGAATAACAAAGGCGTCAATGAACAGCCTTGTTTTAATCCAGTCTTGACAGCAAATCAATCTGTATTGAAATGATTTAGTTTCACAGAATACAAAACATTTTGACAGAGGGACTTAATAGCATTAATTTATTTCGAATGAAAACCAAGTTTAGTGTACACTTTGGTGTACAACAGTTCTCTACTTACGGTGTCGAATGCCTTTTAAAATCAAGAAAGCGCAGAAGGTTGACAATTTACGTTTTTTTTTCTTGTATCAATAATACTAGTTAAAGATTTGAATGTGATCAACTGTGCTACGGCCTTTTCTACCACTATTTTGACCTGTAGATGATATTATTCTCTTCAGTCCAAGATGTTATTCTATTTTTAAACCCAAGGTACAATAAATTTTATAAACTACAGGTGAATAGCTATACCACGATATGAAAGAGGGCCCCTTTGGGAAATCATTTGGGAGAACACTTAGGGTGGCCTTATAAAGTCCTACCCCAATAACTGTGGCAAAGAACCAGTGCAAAAAACATTATTACAAAGTTTATGTAGAAAGCTAAAAACATAGTCATTCTTTAACACTTCCCCTGTAATTTCATCTACTCCAACACCCTCTTTACCTTTAATATCAAAGTACTGCTCGTTTTACTTCAGACAGTGTAAAATCTTGACTAGTATCACTATTCACTTCATCAGGCTCAACAACAATATTAACCTCAACAGAATCTTGATCAATTTTATGAACAGAAGTAGGATTATAAAGAGTATTAAAATCATTCTGCCACTTAGCAAAACATCTTTCTTTATTCTGTTTTAAATTCACCATTATTATTAAGTACCTCCATAGGGATATCATTTACTCTATTATCTCTAATTCCTACTCTACCAATGGACTTCCAAAACTCTTTAGGGTTACTTTTGGCATTGGTTAACAACTCGTTCTGTATAGAAAACCAGTAACTTCTTTTACTACTTTGAACCTTACGGTCAAACAGCTTACGCTTGTTAACAAAATTATGCTTTAATCTATGTTTTGAACCATTTTTACACTTACGCCATGTCTTTTCTGATTCACACATATCATTCCATAGATCTTGTAATTCTAAGTTCAACCATGGTTTACGAATACGTCTACGTTTACTTGATACACCATATTTAATAGCAACAACCTATGTATTTTGTCGTACAAAACATGTACTTCGACTGACCACATTCTATTTTGAAGAAAATATCAAACTTCCTTTTCAAACATTTTTTTCTCTAAATTTGCTTTTGTTGTTTGTCTTACATACTTATCTAGGTTTCTACTCCGGGAAATGAAAAATGATTAACTTTAATATTTTTTGAAACATTGCAGTTTTTGTCATTTTGACAGCTCTACTTTCACTTTCATTTTGCAATATTTGCAAGTTTTTAAATGTTCATGGTGTGTTACACTTTCAACTCCAGGAGTACTTGGACAAATTTGTTAGGAACACAATAATTATAAAAGTAATGACAAAAACTTGAAAAAGAAGCTTGATATCTTATACGAAATAGAACATGAACAGTCGAAGAACATTCGAAATAGGATAAAATGTGTTGTTCAAAAGAGAATAACATGTTTTGAAAGTTTCTTCGACTTAAAACAACAGTTTGGTATATTCTTTATGATAAACAAAGGCCGATGTGGCGCAAAAAAACAAAAACAAAAATTCACCGGAGGGGTGGTTTCAAAACGCTTTACAAGAATCTTAATTTTTTTCTTTTATTTGGAATGCATTAAATCCTATACCCTAAGGCCACATTTAAAAAAAGTCTTTGTTTGCTGTCTCCCGACCCTACTTTTTAAAGTTGGGTAGGTAGGTAGGCAATTCTTTTTTTTATTTCTTTTTTTTTTTTTTTTGGTGGGGGATAATACTTTTACTAGTAGGTATATGATCATATATTATGATCGTTCTTACAGAATATTTCTTCAGTAAAAATAAGACAAATCAGTGTATGTCATATAAAAGGATGAAATTAAATAATACAATTTAAACTTTCTTACTTATTATTTTGCTTACTTGAAATATATGTGGCACTTGTCTTATCGCAACTTAAAAAAAAATGACCAGCATTGTCCAATAAAAAAAACTTTTGGGGCGCAGCATTTTAAGTGGGTAAGTAGGGAGACAGCAAACAAACATATTTTTAATTTTGGCATAAAACACTATACTAGTAGAGATCAATACAGCTACAGTACATCTTTAAATGTAAGACAACACTGGTTTATGAGTAGAATGTATGTCATTTTGATAGTGAAAAATAAAGTCCTATCTATATGTTATTTTATTATCGAGTTTCGCTCAAAATAGAAAACATGGAAAATCAGGACATAAATGGAAATGTTGCAGGCTCGGTAGACCATAGTGGAAATGCAAGGTAACGTCCACGCCCTCTAGCCCCGGGTTGAGCTTCGTCGTCAATCAGTTTTAAACTTTTGCGGTTAACTCTCTAGAGGTCTTTGTCCACTCTTAATAAAACTTTGCCAGAATGTTCTACTGAATTAAATCTTGGAAAAGTTTGAAACTTGGCCATCCGAACCAAAAACTCATCGTAGGAAATCTATGTTCATATTTCCACTTGATCTTCATACTTCATATTTTTGTCCATGTCTCTATGAATTTAGTCCAAGATCAAAACTAGGCTACCTGACGTCAAACAGACGCGTAGCTAGGGCTTTTTTCATAGTTTGAAGGGGTGGAATAAGGTGTATCCTCTCCTGTGCATAATTTAAAGTGAGGACGGCAAATGGTACTTTTTGCATATATTTGAAGTAAAAAAAGTCAACTTAAATTTTTAGCTTATGTACACTCTAAACAACAGATCGAATCTCCTATCCCTTTTCTCTTCAAACTAATCGATCACTTGAACCAAAGTCAATGGTTTATCTCTAAATGCATCGGTTGTTAAAAGCGTACACTTCTGTCATCACCTTAAAATTGATCAACAAAAACATACGGGGGTGATATCGAAAATGTTCTAAGTGTTTCTTTATCTATAGTCTCTTAGATCATTTTCATTTAGAACCCTCGAATAAAGATTTATCATTTTGAAAAATACCTTATTCACTATGTACAAATAAGCTGGCACTGATATCTGGCATGTTCTATTTTTTTAGCTCACCTGAGCACGAAGTGCTCAAGGTGAGCTTTTGTGATCGCCCTGTGTCCGTCGTCCGCCGTCGTCCGTCCCGTCCGTTCGTCCGTCGTCAACAATTTGACTGTTAACACTCTAAAGGTCACAATTTTGACCTAATCTTAATGAAACTTGGTCAGAATGTTACCCCCGATAAAATCTTGGACGAGTTTGATATTGGGTCATCTGGGGTCAAAACTAGGTCACCAGGTTAAATCAAAGGAAAAGCTTGTTAACACTCTAGAGGTCACAATTTTTTGGCCCAATCTTAATGAAACTTGGTCAGAATGTTACCCTCAATAAAATCTTGGACGGGTTCGATATTGGGTCATCTGGGATCAAAAACTAGGTCACCAGGTCAAATCAAAGGAAAAGCTTGTTAACACTCTAGAGGTCACATTTATGATATATCTTCATGAAACTTGGTGAGAATGTTAATCTTGATGATCTTAAGATCCAGTTTCAATCTGGGTCATGTAGGGTAAAAACTAGGTCACTAGGTCAAATCAAAGGAAAAGCTAGTTTACACTCCAGAGGCCACATTTCTGACCATATCTTAATGAAACTGGTCAGAATATTCATCTTGATGATCCATAAGTCAAGTTTAAATCTGGGTCAGGTGGAGTCAAAAACTAGGTCACCAGGTTAAATCAAAGGAAAAGCTTGTTAACACTCTAGAGGTCAACTTTTGGCCCAATCTTAATGAAACTTGGTCAGAATGTTACCCTTAATAAAATCTTGGACGAGTTTGATATTGGGTCATCTGGGGTCAAAAACTAGGTCACCAGGTCAAATCAAAGGAAAAGCTTGTTAACACTGTAGAGGCCACATTTATGACCATATCTAAACGAAACTTAGCCAGAATGTTAATTAAGATGATCCATAAGTCAGATTCAAATCCGGGTCAGGTGGAATCAAAAACTAGGTCACTAGGTTAAATCAAAGGAAAAGCTTTTTAACACTCTAGAGGCCACATTTCTGACCATATCTTAATGAAACTGGTCCGAATGTTAATATTGATGATCTATAGGTCAAGTTTAAATCTGGGTCAGGTGGGGGTCAAAAACTAGGTCACTAGGTCAAATCATAGGAAAAACTTGTTAACACTCTGGAGCCCACATTTATGACTGTATCTTCATGAAACTTAATTAGAATGTTAATCTTGATGATCTTAAGGTCAAGTTTTAATCTGGGTCATGTGGGGTCAAAAACTATGCCACCGGGTCAAATCAAAGGAAAAGCTAGTTAACACTTTAGACGCTACATTTATGACCATATCTTCATGAAACTTGGTCAGAATGTTAATCTTGATGATCTTTAGGTCAATAGGTCAGGTGAGCGATACAGGGCCTTCATGGCCCTCTTGTTTATCAAATGTTTAATGGTTTTAAAAACATTCCGACCAACGATTCAACTAAAACATAATAATTCTTCAATAATTTATTATTGAAAATATAATATCTTTCGAAGAAAATCATAATTCTAATTTTTAATAAAATGTCTGTCAACGCAAAACATTTAATTTAGGACTGTAAATATTAGAATTTTATCTCTGGGAATCGTAAAACAATCATATTTATTGTTGTTTATTGCCTAATTATTGCTAAATTCATTAACTTAAGATGTTAACGAGTTACTATGGTTATTAGGTAACTCCTAATTTTTAACAACCCTAATTCATTGTGCTCGTGCTCGCGTGACCACAAAGCAAGCAGCTGGCGGACATTACAGTCCACAGGCATACCTTCATATGGCGCATAGTCCTGAAGAATCTCTAAGCGGAACTCTTGACACTGGTATGCACATACAAAGACACACATACATATTTGGATGAAAATCCTGAAACATTAAGGCACCCAGTAATCAATTTAAGTTTTCAAACTTGGTTACATGAGGTTAAGCTAGATCACTAGGTGAAATAATAGAAATATCGTTTACACTTTAGAGGCCACATTTTCTACTTAATCTCCATAAAACTAATTTCAGAATGTTCGTTTCTGTGAAAACAAGATCACGTTTGAAACTCTCTCATCAAAGCTCTAAAATTACGTCACTACATTTGATAACAGAAAATCATTGTCTACACGTCTTGAAACGCGATATTTTCTACTTGGTCATTGAAAATGTGGTTAATGATCTATCTGATTTATATAAAACATGTGGCCAGAATGTTTGTTTTAATGAAATGTAGATTAAATTAGATACTAAATTAGCTAGTGAATGAAATAGAGAGAGCAATACATGGCCTTCAATGCCGTCTTGTTTAAAAGTATCTTTAAAAAAAAAAATGGTAAGATATGGCACCAGCTTGTAGATTTTACATTCTGGTGACCAAACCAATAAATATCCAGACTGCATGGTAAAACGCCGACCGAGTGATTTGTTGCACTATTATCAACGTTTTTTCCCAGCTCACAAACAAGTTTGCGTCTGTGACCTACATGTATTTGACATGAAATCATTCAATAAAATGGGCACAATTTCTCCTGTATTGTCAGCATAGTTTTCATATAATCTTTGTGTTGTTATTGGTGATCATAGCTGTTTCAACTATAAGCGAATCCGAGGAAATATTGAATAGAAGGAAGGCATAATTAATAAATTAAGAGTTAGACACCTTGTTATTTAATCAAAATGTGAGTGATCAAGAGGAACAAATACCGAAAATTTACAATAACTCCAGAAATATTATGAAAAGGAAGGTTTTCGATAGTATCGATAAGAAAAAGCTTTTCTACACCTGACCTCTACATTGTAAGAATACTTAGGTTACCCCAGGAAATAAGTCTATTTCAATCGGGTTGGCTGTATCATTAAAGCGTCCGTGTGCACCGCCGTATGGCCTCATCTGAGGATATCTCATAATTGTATTTTGTACTTGTAACATGTCTTCTCAACCCTAGACTAGTGGGCGTGGACTTAGCATACATTTTCACTACTTCCTTAAACAGCCCCAATCAAATTGATGCTGCAACACTTCCGTGTTTGTCGTGTTGGGCGACCTTTGGTGTTTCAATTTTTTCTATCTTATTTTAAGCTCATCTGATTTTTTGAGAAAAAAAGATTAGTAATTGTCATCACTTGATCGGTATCGGCGTCGGCGTTAGCATTGCATAATTAAGTTTTATGTTTAGGTCAGCTTTTCTCCTAAAATATCAAAGCTATTGCTTTAAAACTCGCAACTCTTGTTCATCATCAATGGCTGACTCTGAAGAGCAAGAAACATAACTCCATCCTGCTTTTTGCAAGAATTATTACCCCTTTTGGACAGATTTTCTAAGTTAAGTTATGTTAAGGTCAACTTTTCTCATAAACAATCAAAGTTATTGCTTTGAAACTTGCAAAACTTGTTCACTATCAAAAGCTGAGTCTGTACAGCAAGAAACATAACTCCATCCTACTTTTCCAAGACCTATGGTACCTTTTGGACTTAGAAAATCAGATTTCTTGGTAAGGTTTTGTTTAGGTCAGTTTTTCTCCTAAACTATCAAATCTGTTGCTTTAAAACTTGAAACAGTTATGCGTCATTAAAAGCTGACTCTGTACAGCAAGAAACATAACTCCATTTTGCTTTTTGCAAGAATTATGGCCACTTTTGGACTTCGGAAATATCAGATTTCTTGGTTAAGTTTTATGTTTAGGTCAACTTTTCTCCTAAACAGTCAAATCTATTGCTTTAAAACTTGGAACAGTTATGCGTCATTAAAAGCTCACTCTGCACAGCAGTTACCGTAACTCTACATTGCTTTTTGCAAGAGTTATGACCACTTTTGGACTTAGAAAATCATAGGTAGGACAATATTTCTACTATACAGAGACAAAAAACTCAAATGAGCGTCTGCACCCGCAATGCGGTGCTCTTGTTTGTTTTGTTAGCTCACCTGCCACGAAGTGACAAGGTGAGCTATTGTGACCGCTTGATGTCCGTCGTCCATCGTGCGTCGTCCGTCGTCCGTCAACAATTTCTAAAAAAATCTTCTTCTTGAAAACCACTGGGCAGAATTACATCAAACTTCATGGGGTCCTTGGGTGGCCCCCTTTCAAAATTATTCAAAGAAATGAATTCCATGCAGAACACTGGTTGCCATGGCAACCGAAAGGAAAAGCTTTAAAAAACCACAGGGCCTAGGGCTTTGATATCTGGTGTGTAGCATCATCTAGTGGTCCTCTACCAAAATTGTTCAAATTATCCCCCTAGGATCAAATATAGACTTATAAAGGGAAAACTTTGAAAATCTTCTTGTACAAAACCACACAGCCTAGGGCTTTGATGTTTGGTATGTAGCATCATCTAGTGGTCCTCTACCAAGATTGTTCAAATTATCTCCCTAGGGTCAACTATGGCCCCGCCCCGGGGATCACATGGTTTATATAGACTTATATAGGGAAAACTTTGAAAATCTTCTTGTACAAACCAAGATTGTTCAAATTATCCCCCTAGGGTCAACTATGGCCCCGCCCCGGGGGTCCCAAGTTTTACATAGACTTATATAGGAAAATTGTTTAAAAATCTTCTTGTCTGAAACCACAACACTTAGACCTTTGATATTTGGTTTGTAGCATTGTCTTATGGTCCTAAGCCAAAATTGTTCAAAGTGTACCCCTTGGGTGAAAAGAGGCCCTGCCCTGGGGGTCCCCAGTTTTATTTAGACTTATGTAGGAAAAAGCTTTAAAAATCTTCTTGTCTGAAACCATAAGACCTAGGCTTTTGATATTTGGTATGATGCATTGTCTAGTAGTCTTCTACCAAAATTGTTCAAATTATACCCCCAAATTATACCTCTGGGGTTAAAAGAGGCCCCGCCCTGGGGTCACTTAGTTATTATGTGAGTTATATAGGAAAAATACTTAAAAAATCATCTGATCATATTTCCAAGACTGTTTAATTATAATTACCTGATGACCCCAAGTAATATGATGTCACTTGACTTTGACCTTGACCTACTGACCTACTTTCTTGTTTTTTAAGATACAGCCTTGAAATTATGATGACATACACAGTTTTGCACACAAATCGTAAAACTGAATTTCATTGACCATGAATGTGACCTACTGACTTTTTTAAAATTTTATCATCAGTTTGACATTTGAAACATGTAGCTCATATTACTCAGATGAGCGATCCAGGGTCATCATGACCCTCTTGTATTAAACAAGTGATGCAAATCAGTGCAGATTTATTTCACTCCTCTTTCTAGATGGTGTATAACTTGCAATGGCTGGCGAAATCAGCTGCTGAAATCTAGAAGATATCCTAATGTATTATGGGAACGTACTCGATCATGGGAATGGCCGAAAGCATATCAAAACATCGTCGAAGTATACCTCCCAGCATCGTGGCAAAATGATAATCTTGATCTGAAAGATATATCAACTGCTTGCTATGTTTGGGAAAACTGTTCAAAGTATTTCAAAATTCGACAATTTATAATAAAGAAACTTAGACAATTTAGAAATCAGTATTTTGCACACAACACATCATTGAAAGCAACAGATTTAGAAAAAGCGCAAGTATTTGATGTTTTAAAGGACTTGCTAAACGATCAAGATGTACAGAGTCACATTGATGTTCAGGATTGTCTCAACGGTCTGGCAAAGATAGAACAGGGATATCAGATAGAGAAGTGGATGAACGAAGTTCAGAACCTTCTTCAACAACACGAGTTAACGTTAGCCGACATAGAGACAACAACACACAAACATGATAAAGGACTAGATATCCTACTAAAAGTTCAGGAAAATATTCAGGAAAGACAAGAAGCTATACAGGAAGATATCGGAAGCATGAAAAAAGATATATTTGAGATGATAAAGAGGAAGCATTCCTCATTCACACATGTATACCAGTGGACTAATCGCTTGAAGAATTTCGTCTTCTACCAAGAAAAGAATGTAAAAGTGCTGTCAGTCATCTTATTCGCCGTATTGCTGTGCGTGTATCTTTTTACAAGGCAACCAACAAACATGGAACACAAATTTGCTAAAACAGGTCGTTTGTGCATTGTTACTTCATTTTCACTTGTTATAATTACACTCTATCGCGATGATGAGATAAAATTGTTTGCTAAATTATAAAGGAGTTCAGTCACAAATAGGGGTATCCGCAGAGTGGTTAAGGTCGCTTATTTCCAATCACTTGCTCATCGTCGCTTTGGTTCGGCCCCTCGCTTTTGGTGAATAATTTCTTCACTAGCTGGAAAGTCGCCATTTGTTGTGTCGATTTGACTTCAAAGACAACAGAATCGGTCGGTCGGTACACTTAAGTCAATTTATAGAGGCATTTAGTTATTTTCGAAGTTTTTGTATTGTTGTCCACGATAAAATTAGCTCATCTTTTGTCCAAATAATGTGATTTCTTTCTGTGTCATTCAGGAAATCAAATGTCCCTGCATCGGAAATTAGTAGCGCATCTTGTTGATTATCAAATTTATCTTTCTATACACGATTTAGGTTAGAGTATTTTTTTGCATATTATCCTCCAGCAAGTCAAGTTTGTCAATTTTATTTCAACATTTTTTTTTAAATTTCAGCGTGTGTTTCAGAACAGTACAGAGTCCCCTTTCCGCAAGATCTTCCTCTTCTAGGATATCTAAATGAACACAGGTCACTTGTTGGACGACAATGGTTAATGGAACAGTTAAAACACGAACTGTTTAGCTCAGACGGTGGTAAACAGCATGGTGTTGTGCTTGTAGCAGAAATGGGTTACGGTAAATCTGCTTTTATTTCAAAATTGTTGTGTCCAGGTTCAAGTGAGAGTGCAATTTCTATTCAAAAACATATTGTTGCATTTCATGTGTGCAAGTTTGATGTAAGAAGTACTCACTGTTCTGAACGATTCATTAGAAGGCTTATTGGTTTTTTTGCAATGAAAAGTGCAGAGTATGGTAACATTATTTCAATGTTGCCTGAAGCACACATAGTGTTTAATAGGGATAGCTGCGAGAAAGAACCAGATGCTTGTTTTGATCAGGGAATTACTATTCCAATAAAACAGTTATCTAATCATATGAACACACCGTGGATTGTTGTTATAGACGCAGTTGACGAATGTGAAAACACAGGAAGTAATCCAATATTGGAACTTTTGTCAAGGAGAATGAAGCATCTCCCTAAGTGGCTCAAGTTTTTGGTAACTTCGAGAAATATCACCTCCCTGACATTGCTAAGAAAAATGAAAATTGAGCAACTTTACTCCAATGATTCCAGAAACAAAAACGACATTAAAGCTTTTATTCAGGAATCGTTTCCTGTAAATACCAATCCAGACATGATAAACACACTTGTCGATAAAAGTGAAGGAAACTTTGTTTACATTATTCAAGCCTTGAAATGGATTCTTGATAAGAAAGATTATGACAATGTTCCTGATTTTCCTTCCGATCTTGGTGATGTATATGAAATTAATTTTGATAGGCAATTCGTAGATGCGGAAGCTTATAGAATACCAAAATTGATACTGGAGATAGTCTGTTCAACTATTAATCCTGTGACAAAAGTTGATATTTACACCATTCTTAGATCGAGTAACATTTTTCCAGATAAGAAGGACTTTGATAGACACTTCGCTTCCTTAAACTTTTTCTTAAGAACAGGGGAAAGCGTTCGAGTGCCACACCAAGCTTTGTATCGCTGGCTCATCGATGAACAAAATGAGAGTTATGGGATATCTCTTCAAGCAGGTCATGCTCTAATATCAAAATATATGTTTAGCACTTTGACTGGAAATAACACCAAAGACATTGTTGATCTAGCGATTCATGTAGCAAACTCTGCTGATTCTACGTTAAGGAAGATGTTTGTGTCGTCTACATTTTCAGATATCGGTGGATCAAACAGTGTACCTTTAGTTCATAAGTTGATCTGGAAAACATCATGTATTAAAGCACTCGAATTGCTGTTACATCATTACCCTGATGTAAATGTTATTAACGAAGGAAACGTTACACCTGCATTCGTTGCAGCAGCAAAGGGACATACTGACCAGCTTAAACTTCTACATGGGAAAGGTGCAAATTTAGGATTTACTGTTAGAGGACATTTTCTTATCAGTCCATACATGGTGTTTTCGAAAATAGAAATGATGAAGCATCATTATTATGCAGGATATGGTCTATTGCATATTGCAGCACAACATGGCCATAGTTCGATCGTTAAGTATATTCTTGCTCACAACAGAACTTTAATTTATGAAAAGAATGCTTTAGGTTTGCATGCAGGTCAGATAGCATGTGAGAGTGGTAATCTTGAAGTGATCAAGATTTTACATAGTTTTGAACCGAAACTGTTCGGATACAAATGTATGTTTTACGCTTCAAAACAAAACCACAAAACTATTCTTAAGTGGTTGGTGCAGAATGGCATTGAATACAAGTGCATTTCAGACAATGAATCACTCGAAGCTGCTCATAGTATAGAACAATTAAATGTAGTTCAAATTTTAGAATACTCTAGTCTCTTATTTCCAAACGACATTTATTCACTGGACCGTATTAATTCTTTCGATATTTGGTGGATTGTTTTCAAAACTACTCCCCTGGCGGTGGCAATTCAAACAGGATCTATGGATGCAGCTAGATATCTCATTGAGACATTTCCAAAATCACTGGATTGTTATGAT
Organism: Mercenaria mercenaria; assembly: GCF_021730395.1. NCBI lineage: Eukaryota > Metazoa > Mollusca > Bivalvia > Venerida > Veneridae > Mercenaria > Mercenaria mercenaria. Next base: position 65,947,002 of record NC_069366.1, read on the forward strand.
GCTTATGGTTATACACCAGCACTGGCAAGTGTATTCTACAGCCGAACTGAGCTTTACCCGCTTCTATCCAAAAACTTTGAAACTGACAAATGTGGAAAAATTCCAGATCATTTACTAGATTTAAAAATTTTAAAACACATGCGTTTATATGAAATGGCTCATAAATGCCCAGAAGGTGGTTCATTAGCACATATTGTAGCTTTATATGCTTTAGATAAGGAAATTTTTTGGTTCTATTTGAGGGAGAGACTTCAGATAAACTGGAATGAACCAGACTATTCTGGTAATTTTCCAATACATTATGCTATTGCTAATAACTATCTTTTGTTTATAATGTTATTTGAGCAAGGAACAATTACACATGACAATAGATATTCATATAGAGAAATAACAGCTGCAAATGGGTCAACAGTATATCATATTGCTGCAATGTCTGACCAGAGTCTTAGTATGCATCATTTGACAGGTTCTTTTAAAAAGCCGATACCAGAATTAAAAGATGAGCATGGCCGTGGAATAACGCATTATGTTGTGCTGAGGCAGTTTCTAAATATTGTAGGTAAACATGAAACAGATGCACAGTTCATTTCTGCATTGTTTTTACGCTATCTAGTGGAAACAGCTAAACATAATATAAAAACATACGACTATTTTGGCAGAAATATTTTACATTACGGCTTTAGAAATGGATATATTTCAGTTGTGAAGTATTTGAAATATGAATATCAGTCCATTTTTGATTTATTGCTATCGCAGAGAGATAATGAAGGATTGACGCCCATAGATTTTGCATTGAAGGATTACCAGAGAAGTAGTAGCATTATAGTTTTGCCTAAAAAATGTTCATATTTTGATGTATATTTTACATTTTGTTTAAACGACTCGGAATATTCAAATGTTATGTCATCTTGGGAACTCGGGTTGTCATATTTAATTCAAACAGCTTCTAAAGGACAGTATTACAACTTTATTGAACCTAATTTAAAGTACATCATGGAAAAAAGTCCGTACCTGTTAACTGCTGTTTTAGTCTACCATAACTATATGACCTTAGATCATCTAAAACATCAGCTTATCGTTATAAATGAACATGACCTATCAGTCTGGACACAATTAACTGTCGCTCGTCATAAACCAGAGGCATTCCGTGTATGTAGAGAACCTTTAACGAAATCACCATTACATTTTTCGTTACTGACTGTAAACTATAAACACTCCGTCTTCAGCTTTGAAAATCATGATGTCAATAATTTTCTTCACATGGTGTACGGTTATCCTATTAATTCCACTTTGTTTGGGTGCCCAGACGAAAATGGCTACAATATTTTCCATTACTCTTTGATTGGTGGTAATATACAGACAGCACGAATACTCATGTCGAAAAATATTAGAATGATAAATGATCATGTCACATTGAAAGATATCTTTTTAATGGCTATGTCATCACGTATAAAAACAGATCATGAAAATTTTATCAAATGTAGTGAAAATGTCTATTATCGAGCCCAAGAAACATGTATCGATACATTTTTGGTTGAATTTTTGAAAAAGAGTAAACTAAAGATTAAATTTAGTGACTTTTGTCAAAGTGGGTCACAAGAACTGTCCTTGGTGCACTTACTCGCAGCTAATGGCATGATTCGTACCTTGGAAACTGTTAGCAAAATATTTGGGCAGAAAAGTTTGAACTGCCGAAACAAGGATGATTTTACACCTTTGTATTTTGGTAAACTCTTCAGTCAAGATTCTGTTGTGACATTGATTGGTGACAATGAAAATTCAGTGTTGCCACGTGTGGAGGCTGAAGAATGGTACATTTGGTCATTGCTAAATAAGTTTCCTCAAATAAACATATCTGAACCTTTGTTTTATTTTGCTCACTCTTTGTGTCTAAATAAATTTTCTTACAGATACGTATTATATAGGCAAAAGTGCGTAGTAAAATTGTTAAAAAAGACGTTTTTACCGATATCTGGTATCGGTGACTACTCTTACCATCAAGCTATGGTGTCAGTTAATCATGTGGCCTCGAAAATGCCCACAATTTTATTCTGTCTTAGAGTGTTGGAATCGATGTATTTTCATCATAATATGTCAACAATTATATGTCGGTCTCCGTTTTTAAACATAGCGAATTGTTATAGGACTTTTAATGAACTTGTATCTAACCTGAAGGTTGGTATCTTTTCTGATAAACGTAAATTATTTAGACGTATGCGAGAAAACATTTACCCGGTTTATAAACAGTTCAAAAAAATTTACATTCGAGTGAAAGCTTATTGCTTTGAGTATTTCAATTATGAATTATTAAAAAGAAAACTGTATCGATTGATAGTTTCTCTCAACAAACTATGTTTCTTTTTAAACAAAATTGTTTCAAGAGCGGCCATTTCGTTTTACGTACAAGGGGGGAAATCTGTCAAAATATCAGTGCCTAATTCTTTTACATTTTTGCAGCTAAGAATGAAAAACCTCAAGTTTATTGTTGATGAAGGAATAAGATTTTTAGCAGAGCCAGCTCCTCTTGTCGCAGTTAATGGTGGTTCTTTATATAAATATAAATACATCAGTATAATTAAAACAACTTTGGCATATAAACGTCTAAGAAAGAATTTGATTGTTGATAAGTTTGGTTTGAAAAGTGTTTTTGATATTTCTAAATTTAGGACAACCAAAACATATGTTAAAGAAAATGTTATGCTGAAAGAACCATTCAAAGATTTAGAATGATTTCAAATAGATCATCAACATAGAGAACCAGTTATTTTATTTGTACTGTCACGTGATATTCGTTAAACTGTGCTTGTTCGTGGAATAACGAAATGACGTTCCATCTTTTAACTAACAACATTACACAACTTAACTGTTGAACCAGTACATTCAAAACTTTGTTTTAGGCCTGAAACTTGTCAGTTTGACTTAAATCACTTTTCAACTATTAAATGACCTTTTAAACATGTTCATTATTTCCTTTTAAGCTCACCTGTCACGTAGTGACATGGTGAGCTTCTGTGATCACCCTTTGTCCGTCGTCCGTCCGTCCGCAATTTCCTTGTGAACACGATAGAGACCACATTTTGTATTTGATTTTAATCAAACGTGCACTCAACTTGTATGGGCATAATACTCGGTTCCTTTCGAAAACTGGCCAGATCCCATCATGGGTTCCAGAGTTATGGCTCCTCAGAGGACCAAACTTTTCTAGTTTTGGCTTGTGAACACGATAGAGACAACTTTTTGCAAACACATTTAATCAAACTTGCACACAACTTGTAAGGGCATAATATCTCGGTTCCTTTCCAAAACTGGCCGGATCCCATCATGGGTTCCAGAGTTATGGCCCCTTAAAGGGCCAAAATTTGCTATATTTTGCATGTGAACACGATAGAGACAACATTTTGCAATCATCTTTAATTAAACTTGCACACTTTTATTGGAATAATATCCCGGTTCCTTATGAAAACTGGCCAGATCCCATCATGTGCTCTAGAGTTTTGGCCCCTTAAAGGGCCAAAATTTTCTATTTTTGGCTTGTGCAGTCATATAGAGATTTCATTTATGGACTGATTGGATACAAACTTGCAAAATATCTTCAACAACAATAAATTTTGGATTCCATGATGAATCTTTCAGATCTAATCATAGGTTCTGGAGTTATTTTATATTTGATTACCTTCCCTGATTTTAATCAAAATAGATTTATATTAGTAAGTACAAATAGAACTCATTTGTTCATCATTGTCATTAGCTAGCCTAGCAGCTTCTTTTGAGATTGGTTTGAAACATTATTTATATCCTCGTTGGTAAGAAATTTCTACTTTAACTTACTTTTCTAATATATTGCTGTAAAGGCTTGTACTCTGTATCTTCTACATGCATATACCAATGCATGATTACCTACCCTGATTTTCATAAAAATGGATTTATCTCAGTATTTATAGGACTTATTTGAAATTTCATTATTGTCAATAGTTTGACTGAGACAATCAGGGTAGGTAACTATGGACTGATTTTATGTCAAATTACCTCCCTTTTTTCCAATTTAAAATGGATGTATCTCAGTAACCAATGAAGATACTGATTTGAAATGTCATTTATGCCATCAGATTTACTCTGACTATTTGGGTAGATTTACTTTTTACTGAAATTATGACAAATTACCTCCCTTTATTTTATGTAAAATGAATATACCTCAGCAGCATCTAATGAGATTGGTTTTAAATGTTATTTAAGTCTTCCAGGGTAAGGAATAGTCATGCTAGTACAAAAATGCAGCATTTGAGCCAAGGACCCTTAAACTTGGAGATTGGCTATGACTAGTATGTGACCCATAGGTCAAAAGGGACTGTTACAAGAAAATATTTATCCTGGTGATATTTAAAGTGAATGCCTATGTGATCTATGTCAAAACTTGATCTTATCATTTAGAGCAATGGTACTCAGGTGAGCGATATAGGGCCATCATGGCCCTCTTCTATATAGTTTATTTGTGACATAAATGTCTAAATATACTGTATTATTGATGGAAGCATAATTAGAAGAAAAATGTGTTACAAAATTTACTTTTTGCCTGGTAAGATTGTGACTGTTTTACAATAACATTTCTTCTCTAAACAATAATAGTGCTTATAGATAAAGAAGCACTTCGCTCAGTTTCGCACTCACCCCTAATCATGCTCATAATAGTTTATGCTGTCTCCTTGTTTCCGATTGTTAGAATTATTAAAAAAAAATGTAGGATCACTTTGATCATATAAACCGTGTTTTGGGATATAGGTAGATGGTGACGGCTTATTTCTGACAGCTCTTGAATCGATACAAAATATATTTATCTATTTATTTGGGTTTTACGGCGCACCAACACAGTATAGGTTATATGGCACCAAGGAGTAGATCTACTACAAATTTTGGTTTCACTTCTCATTTACATCGAAAAAAAAACACGAGGTATCGATGCAAAATAGGACTGAACATATATATGACAGTATAGCTTTTAAAGACTAGTGTACCAGATCATAAAGAAGAAAATATTAGAAATACAATGGAACAAAATATATAAGGAATATGTCTTCTCTTTACTACAAATAAACTCAACAAATATATACATTTCGCCTTGTAGCGATGCACCCTGGCTACGAGAGGCCGTTTATTACGATACACATTATACAACTATACAGTGTTATACAAATGATACTATAACTCATTGTGGCTCTCTCAATTTTCCACATCACCGGAAAACACGACGTCCAGGAAAAAACAGAGAATTTAGCTCTGAAAACCTGTGTCCAAAAAAACAACAAGTTCAGTGCCTTCCTCAGTGGTGTGTGTGGACTTCACACATATATTGTAAAATTTATTTGACCCGTCAAAAACTGCTCCCGGCCCCCACCAAATTCTGTTCATGCCTGTATAAGAATATCATGAACGCCAGAAACATGCCCCGACAGGACAACTAAATAGTACAATACAACAGTATTTAAAAATGTTATACAGTTTTTAAACAATTGCTAACATGAGCATATTGAAATCTAAAGCTTTTTTCATGTATGTAAATCACAGATGAAATTTTAATCTTAAAATTTCTAACGTTTGAAAACTTAATGTCCGTATGAAACGTACTACTGAGGTGCACGCTAGAACTGACCAATTTTACATCAACATATCACATACCCGATACAAATGATTTCTATTGGACAAATTTTAGACAAAACAATGAACCATTGGCTACCCTTTCAATACCTCTTACTGAAGCGGTTTAATGAACCGTAACTTGCAGACATAACTTTTCCGCTATACTACGTAACGCGGAAAAGGTAAAAGTCTTCTCTTTACTACAAATTAACTCAACAAATATATACATTTCGCCTTGTAGCGATGCACCCTGGCTAGAACCTTTTAAAGTTAGAAAAGGAGAAAAATGATCTGCTTTGCTTACGAATGCGATCAACATGTTTTAATAACAAGAAATCTATGTCTGTATGTCTAAACTAACATCAAATCTTCAGCTCCTTGAAAAATGTTCTTTTTATACGACGGAAAAACAACAAAACATTTGAAAATTTGTACTTAAATATTTAAAGATCTAGAAATATTAAGTCTTTTCTCTAATGAATCAGCGATGTACATATCTTTAGCAAAATCTGACTTCCACCGTCCGTGCCTTTTCAGACACCGGTCATTTACATTGTTGTTTGCTGCTACGGATGCGCCACCTGACCTTAAAGAATGAAGACCAACATTGAGTTCTGGAGCTACAGACTTAAAAAGCGATACAATACATTCTCTTGTTCTGGTGTAACTTAACTTTTTGTCTTTTTGTATTAATTTTAAACCGGACTTAGATTTAAACGCAGGTTTGAATAAAAAACAATCTGAAGAGATATCTATACCTCCTAATCTTATATACTTCTGTAACATACTAACAGGACAGGCTGAAGTAGTACCACTGCTTACTAAAACTTCATTTCCAAATCTGTATTGATCTGTTTTACTCTTTCTTATAATAATTTTTATATGATTGCTTTCAATGAATATATCTTTACATTTGATATTACTCAGTTCGTCGAAACGTAAAAATCCTGCATAAGCTAATGTTATCATACACAAATTTCTAACAACACATAAGTCATTTGACATTTTGAATTTGTCACAAAGTTTCACAATAAGTTCAGCTGATACTGGGTCTTTCTTCTGTGTAGGCTTCTTTGCGGTACGTTTTGATGATTCCAGTAAGTTTTTCACGAAAGCGTTTTTAGTTGGATCTTCTACACCGTTTAGTTCATGCGCCCATTTTATTCCATAAAAGGCAGTTGACACAGTATGATACGAACTTCCGGAATCTAAAAGCTCAGTTAAATACTGCGCAACCAATATTGGTCGTGCGGGTAACGCTAAATATCCTTTTCTTAAACAATATACCTTCCATCTATTAAAACCGTTACTATACTTTTTGTTTGTGTTTTCACTCTTCGAGTCAAGTAATCGATGGCACATACTGTCAACCATAGTGTAATCGTAACAACCGGCCTCCCGTAACTGTCCCATTATATTGTTTCTCAATCCTATGCCTGAAAAATAACATAAAGGTGAACAAAAACTGTATTCAGCTAATACATTATGCTAAACTAACACGAATGCTAATTGTCATCATTCTATTTTTCATTTCGTTCTGCAACTGTCATCTTGCAAAAGAACCTGAAAACATTTTAATGTCTTATTTTAAGAGCTAGCATCTGGAATGTTAAGGGATTTTTCCCAAAAATACCGTTATTTCCAAAGCCGACTGAGATAATATTTTCTTTTGGTAATATTTTGAATTGTGTAACGAAATGTCTGAAATTGCCATCGTCTTTACACAACTTTGGCCAAAATGGAGCGGATTTCCACATGGGAACGATCAATGTACCAGATACTTTCTCATTTACAATTTTGTCTAAAACTTTACATGCTAATCTTGGCGGCGGTACCAACCAATTTAAGTCATCTTTCCAATCTTGCTCGAAAGCGTCTACTGCTTCACAGCCCGGACACCACCACCTACAATTAAAACGTTTACACTGTGCGTTATGGTTTGATGAAAATCTGTCTACGAAGTGTGGCCCCCACACTTTATCCAACATAATAAAAACCCATGACTTAATGCTCCAGTCGTCATTGTCGTACATACGACTAAAATCGTCCGCTACCAAATTGATTTGTCTTGGAATCCATTCTGAAAAAAGACACATCTTATTTGTGTTGCAGAATAACTGAACTTCTTCTGCAACTACATGCAGCTTCTGTTTTCTGCTACCTTTCTGTAATATAGATACAACATTTTTGTTATCACAATAAACCTTGACATTCTTTTCGGTCAAAAGGTTTGTGTTACTTTTCAAAACTCTTTCTATAGACTGAAGTTCTCTCCATGTAGAACTTTGTGCTGCTTCTATATCATTCCAGTTTCCCAACACTTCACTGCCTTCAATTAAGGCGCCCCCACAAAGGGCCACATAACCTCCGTATCCAGATACCGAGGCATCAGAAAAACATTCTATATCACATTTGATTTCCCTGCGGATTTCTCTACCATTTACGTTTAGTTTTCTGACATTTTGTCTCCAAAACATTAGCTCGTTTTTAGCTTTTTCATCAACCACTATGTATGAATCCCAACTATATCGTGTATCTAAACAATAATACAGAGACCTTGTCTTAAAATAAACGTTCTTTCCTAGTGCATGATGTAGCGAAATAATCTGACCGATTACTGAAGCTAAAAACCTAGCTGGAACTATGTTCAACTTATCTTTTCGAATTTGAAAAAAAAAGAATCTATTGTATTCTCCAATCTACATATTCTTTCATCTGTTGCATGCAAAGTGCCTTGTTTCATTAACCAAATAAGGCCAAGCCAGACTCCGTTTTGCGTAGGATCCCAGCTACATTTTTCTTCTGCTATCAAAAAACCTAGTTTAAGCAATAGGTCGTGTACATACGAACTAAGGGATTTTGCATAAGTGAAGTCACCGTATCCCCCCATACCATCGTCTAGAAACATTACTATTTTCTGACCCCTGGATCTAACATGCCTTACTGGTACTCTCATAAGCTTGGAAAAAATAAAACCTGCTGTGGATATCCCGAACGGAAGCACGTTATAAATATAGAAATTTTTGCCACTTTCATCTTCCCATGAGAAACCCAAGTATTCTCTATGATCTTGAAATATTTCTATTATATGGTAGGCAGACTTTAAATCAAAAGTGAAAACAAAATCTCCTTTTTTGAAAATGTCTGAAGCCACTGAAACGTCTTCATATTTATACTTAAATTTTACCAAATGCGGATTAATATGGCGACAGTCTAAAACTAACCTAGGCTTGCCTGATTTTCCGAAAGCTACTGTCAAAGGATTTACAACGGTCGGAATTCTGTTTAATTTTGTAATACAGCTTTTTTCAAATAATTTTGAAATCTTTCCTTTAACGAAATCTGGATTTTCCCTAGCCGATTTGTTATTTTTCAGCGTACATTGAGTTGGTAAAGTTTTAAACGGTAATTTATACCCTTCTGTAATAATATTTTTCATGTAACAATCAATTTCGATATTTTCCCACTCATGTATACAACTTTTCAGGCGCCCAACTGGCGACGCGCCTTCTGGCGCTGTGGAAAAACCAGTTCTATTTTTAGAACTATTTCTCACCAAACTATTTTCAGCCGTTTCATTGCTACATTTTACATCATTCATGCAAACATTTTCAGTACAAACAGAATAAGAAACTGTACTTATCTTTTCATTCGACTTGTCACTGCTTGGTACTCTACACTCGAATTTCCAGTGTCCTGGCTTGCCACACGAGAAACACAACCCTGGTCTGTTTTGTCTGCTGGTGGTGACCGTTGGAATACTTCCCCATGTTGGCGCTGGCTTAGGTGCATTCGACTCCGTTTGCGTGAAACGTGCAAACGGTGAAAATCTCTTGAAACCGGAATATGGACGTTTGCTCTTCATTTTACGATTTGCTCTGGCTTCTGCACGAGCGATCTTCTTTTCATCTTCGGAGTCTGATGCAAGTGGGTTGCTTTGATACTCTTTGACAACCGACCATCCTAAGTCTGAAGAATCAGCTATTCTTATAAGCTTTTGACGATTATGAATTAAGCTCAAACCTTCTGAAATGCTTGTTGACGCTCCGCTCAAGTCCATGTCCCGAACCTTCGTGTCTGCTTCCTTCAACGTGTTTGTTACTTTTGCGTTAAATTTAAACTGGTCTTCGCAACTTTTCCTTTTGAAAACGTAACTGTCATTTTTCAAAATATCCTGTTGAATTTTGCACAACTGACTGTCCGCAATAGATTTCTGATTGCTCAGTAATTTTTCCTCGAACGATTCTAGTTTTGAAGACATTAACTCCTCCAAACGATCCATCATGGCGTTCTCGCTGCTCCTATAGTCCATTCTCTCTGTTTCGTTTCCCGTAGCCATTTCCAAAAACTTAATGTCCGTATGAAACGTACTACTGAGGTGCACGCTAGAACTGACCAATTTTACATCAACATATCACATACCCGATACAAATGATTTCTATTGGACAAATTTTAGACAAAACAATGAACCATTGGCTACCCTTTCAATACCTCTTACTGAAGCGGTTTAATGAACCGTAACTTGCAGACATAACTTTTCCGCTATACTACGTAACGCGGAAAAGGTAAAATTATTTGTGGTCCTGCAAGATAAAACTATATTTCACCGAGTGAACACTTGATGCAATATTGTCACGAGTGGAGTGAAAATATAAGCTATGGTGTTCTCAAGAAGTAGATATTTTGATCTTGCGTGTGTATATAAAGCCCAATAGACAGCTATATCTGGTTAATGTCTTAAGAATAGTTTTATTTTTATTGCATTTTTTTTCTCTAATTTAAGTGACGCGTTATTTTCAGTATTATGCATATATATTATTTTGTGGACCATATGTTATTGTTAAGATATGTTTCAATATGCAAAAACGTGCATAAAAAGCCATTATTTATGTTGTTAAAACTTACAGTATGTAAATGGTTTACATTCAGGATTTTGTTATTGATTGCCTCCCAACACTTGAAATAGAAAACGCTGTGGTTAAGAATTATTTCAAATCAGTTTTCAAACCTGTGATAGTTTTATTTTTAACACAGATAGATGACATTCAGTGTAGCTTTTTGTATGTACTTACTTTTTTAGTGTCTTCATTTTGAAACTCAGATATAGCATGTTAGTTTCAATTATCAAGGTTTTTATTTGTTGAGGTAAAATCAATCCTTCTTTGTAATAGTATACATATATTTATTGTTAAGTATTTTCAAAATTTGTTTTGCATGTTATTTATGAGTATAATAATGTTGAACAATTTCCAGTATTATTATTAATTTTGTCATAAGTTTTTTTTTTCTTTTTAGTTGACATATGCATTATTGCTAAAAGTTCTTAATTGATATTGTTATAGAATGTATTGTAATTTCTCCAGATAAGGAATTGTTACAGAATATTTCTGTTGTTCGATGACTGAGGGTGAACTTTGTTTCTGAAATTTTGTATTCTTATTTATTTAATATTTGTTTTATAAATTCATGTGTCAAACCAAGTTGATTAAACTGTGTGTTAATGCTGGGTACTGATTTTACCATTGTAGTATAAGCTTTTTAAATATTGAATTCTAATGGAATTGTGTTAAAGTTAGTCTAAATAGTAGTAAGGACTTGCATTTGTTCATTATGACAAGTTTAAATGAAAATGAAATTTGTTTGTTTGTTTGTTTTGATTGTTTGTTTTGGGTTTAACGCTGTTTTTCAACAGTATTTCAGTCATGTAACGGCAGGCAGTTAATCTTAAACCAGTGTTCCTGGATTCTGTACCAGTACAAACCTGTTCTCAGCAAGTAACTGCCACCTTCCCCACATGAAACAGAGGTGAAGGACTATGATGATTTCAGACACAATGTCGTTTATCAAATAGTCCCAACCGAGAATCGAACTCACGACCCCACGATCCGTAGACCAACGCTCTACCTACTGAGCTAAGCCGGCGGGCTGGAAAATGAAATCTGATAAAGTCCTTGTCATGTAACAGATTGGTTCCTAATCCAAAAGGCATTTAGGTACATTTCAGTCATAAACAGGCCAGCTCCAACATCGCGGCTCAAACTCCTCCGACACCACTTGACGGATTTACACTAAACTTCACAAGTATGATTATTGCCACTTCTAACAGGGCATATTAATGTCATTTTGCAGTTCGATTATTTTCGGCCGAGTTATCATTCTTGATTCATCATGTTTTGGCCACTTCTCTTATATAATACAGCAGATTTTCACCATACCTTAGTCTTACCAGAGTAAATTGTTTCATATTATAGTCATTTTCTGGTTGAATGATTTTCAACAGTGACCATGATTTGTCAAATTCTTTGATCTGTGCTACTGGTCATGCTGGAATTCCACCAACCTTTACAGGGGTTACCACCCTGTAAACATGAAGTCATTGGGCCAACGACGAAAAACCGTCAAAGGATAATCGTTGTTGGGCCAATGTTGGCCCAACAATGATTAATAAGTATTGTAAATACAGCTGTTGGGCCAACGTTGAACCAACGTTGAATTTCATTCACAGATATCTCTGCATTGGCCCAGTATAGATTTTCAGAGAAAGACTTATACAGAGAAAACATCGTTGGCCCAACGTTGGCCCAACGTTGGCCGATTAAAAATAATAATATAATAATTATATATTTTACAGGTGAATGTTTTATCACAAGCTCCTACAGGTATACACGTTGTGTACGTGTAACATGCAATATTTAATTAATAATTAAATACTTTTCTGCACCAATTCGTAATCAGTTAAATCTGGGCTAATTAAACCTAAAATTTATCTGCAGCCGTAATGACATTTTGAACTATTTCAAATCTACTACTTTGAAAAAGAAAGTTAAAAAAAAAGAAAAAAAAACACTACTAACTCTATAACAAATATCTAATTTTATACATGTTTACAATAAATCTGTTGAGTATTCCAGAACATGAACTCTCGTTAACCCGGGTTATGTAAGAAATCCCAGAACATGTGGTTGATTTTGCTCTCTAGGCCAGATTTCTAGCTGCATATATGTGAAGTAAAGGAAACTGTTATACATGTGATAGATCTAGATTTAACAAAAACCCGGTCTACCAGCTATAAACTGTAAGTAGAAGTTTTTGAATATATTTTATAAAGTTGTGGAATCAAGTAAACAGAGAATTTCTTAATCCTGTATGCAAGTAATATCCATGTGACTTAAACATACGTTAAATACTTTTATCTAAAGCCGGCGGATGGCACTTGTGTTGAGTATTAAATATTTTAAATAAAATAACTCATATTCTCGTTAAATCTAACATATTTTTCTCTGTTAAATATAGACAAAAATAAATTTCATACATTTTACGCAAGTTTATATCCAGAGGTTTATGTGCATTTCTTTTGTTATATTGTTATCAATTTGACGTAGATGGTTTAATCAACATTATGATTTTTTTTACAGGGTGCTGTTCAAGAAAGTAATAATGGAGTGCCTAGCATTGTGGTGCACAAGAAAAAACAAGAAGAAAAAAGGAAAGCAGCAACTTCAGTGAGAAAAGAAAACAATTAAACAGAACTTGGATATATAATGAGTTAATATACAGACAGTTATTCACTTTTAAATTAGTGGGATTTAATAAGTGACTGTAAAAAGAAACATATTTAGATTTATAAAAGGCTGGAATCAATAATTGACATGTTGTAGTGATGAAATATTCTGTTATATTTCTTCAGGAAAATTGCAAACAAACTTTAAATAACTGTTAGATTTCTTTTTGTTAAAGTTTAACAAAATCACAACTATTTGAAAATAAAATACTTACTAAATAATGTTAGTTTTAGTCTTTTTTCAGTTTCGTAACCGTTGGGATAGCGTTGGCCCAACGCTGGACCAACCATGATAGACGAAAAAATGCTGTTGGCCCAATGGAGGGCCAACGATAAGTGCAGGATACCAGTTGTTGGCCCAACGGAGGGCCAACGATATGTGTAGGATTCCAGTCGTTGGGCCAACGGTGTACCAACGGTGTAGCAAAATGGCGTTGGGCCAACGTTGGAAATCTTCGTTGGGCCAACGAAGAGTCTGCCGTTGGCCCAACGTTGGGCCAACGCATGTCTGCTATCTGGGCAGTGCCTGGCCTAGTTTATAACGTAAAAAGTTGAAATGTTATGGTTCAGTGATTTTTCCCTTGAGTTATGGCCCTTAATTTGCATGGCATTAGTTTTTCGTGATAAACAATTCCTTCTTTGAATATCAATTAATACATGCATAACAAAATTATTGACTGGACAAGAACAATTTCTTTTTTGTGACAAATTAATTGTGTCATTTTACGAAATATTTGTGCCAACTAATATACCGGTAAGATAATAAAATCTTAAAGACCTATTGGAAACAAAAAAAAAATACAACGAACAAAATAATAGCAAGTCTGGTTTGATCTATTCATGAGGGGTTATGGAGCACGCAACAGGCCCAGAACCAGAAGTACCTGATTAATAGGATGGATGCGAGCACCAGTTATATACAGAATATTATGTAAATATCTGTCTTTTTTTCTAACTATGTTACAGGCTGTAACTTTTATATATGTGGGTTAACTAAGAAGATTCATTCTGTGATTTATTTGCTAATACATTTTGTATTAAATACCTTCTCAAATGTGCTCATTTGATTGGTCTGAAGGAGTGCACAAAGTGATACTGACCGCAAAAGTGATAAAAACTACAGTGAAACACCGCTCGCTCGAGCATCGATGACTCGAGCACCCGGGCTCGCTCGAGCAATTCATGTGGTCCCGGCCGATTTCCTTCTATTTTCTATGTGATATTACCATGGCTGGGTCGAGCATCGATAACTCGATCGCTCGAGCATGACACCTGGTCCCTGTGTATTAATTTACTCTTTGTTACTTCTGGCTAACTCGAGCAGAGGTGTCAAAATTTTTCACACCTTCGGCGGTCAGAATGTGTCAGTTAATTTAACATTTTCACACACCGTTAAAATTGCGTAGTCTATTCCCAGACTATCTTAAATGTTTGTTTGTCGGTACAAAATATGGCTGCAGAATGAAACATGTTGCAGGTTTAATTAATTAATGGGCTGTAACTCTTGTCTGCAGGTATAAACAAACATAAACATCAAATCCTCAACTCAAATTGACTAACAATTATTGAAGATAAATGTTGATGTTTTTGATCAATCAAAAGTTAATAATCACTGGTTGTCCTAACTTAATTTTCAAAAATATATGCAGGGTAGCAGACATGAATAAATACAATATCAACACCATGTGACTAACTATTGTTAAAAAAATGACTGCCGAAGGATTTACAGACACATGTATATCCCTCCTTTTTGACATGAAATAAAAAGTAGTGTAAAATGTCCTTCATATATAAACAAATACATCATAAATAAACAAGGCATGCATCACACAGTATATAATGATCACATTCTTCAACATTTTAATGTAAACATAATATCCAAATGATACAAAAATTAAAAAAGCAGATCTTGATAAAAGTAAAACCAGTGTAGTTCAAATGTATGGTTATATAAAAACAATTCAATATGTTTGTTTCCAGTATGCTACTAAGACTAATGGGAGTGCTAACACTGTCTTACATGTTTGTCATATCAAGAAATATGATAATTAATTCCTTGTCAAAGAACATGGTATTTTTCACTTGTACTGATACTGTTTGATTTAAACAGACATCCTTTATGTAATTCCCACGTAAGTATATATATATATATATAAGGTTTAATGATTATGCTTCACTTTATTTGGACCACTTCCCGTACCCTGGTCTGATTCCTCTAGAGTTTATAACGTCCAGTAGGACACCGTGTTTGAATTCATTCCATTCCCTCTTCAGTTCCTGTTGCATGTACTCCTCCTGAATATCTTCCTGTAAACAGAACAATTCTAGCTAGTATTCATTATTCTAAAATGACATCAGGAATTCTAACTGATCAATCAGACACCTGCCATTTCCTGCTTAGGGGTAATAAAGCACTTTTACAACGTCAGAACATAGTGGCTCATAAGTAAGTATCAAGACAATATCAAAATAATATCATGGTAATATTTCAATTACTTTGTCACTGCAATATTTGTATGTAATATGTACAATCTATATGCCATTGTAGCCTTTATTGTATTAAGCAAGTTGTAACTTTTGTCAATTTTGCTTCCTCGCATATATTTCAACAAGGGAGACATCCAAGACACAAGTTCAACCTATACTACCTTGATGATTTCAACAACTTCCTGAATTATGTGACCTCAACAAAGGCAAGATTTGAATAAGAATATAAACAAGAGCTTTTCATAAAATGCATATGCCTCCTAATGACAGCCTGTTGGAGATAACTTAGTATTTAATTTTGGTATGCCGTGACCTTGACCTTTGACCATCAGAGGTCTACTACTGATTACAGGAAATCATCCTATAAAACAGACAGTAGGCAACAGCAGGTCAAAGTATTCTTCAATTGTTGAATGTACATGTATACTGTTTTCATTCTTGAGGTCACTATGACCTTAACTATAAATCTACTGACCCCATTGAAAGCATTACGAATCATCAACTGACTGCAAAAAAATCATACTATTATCTTTGATGATTGTAGGTAAAATCATTCTTTAGTTATTAAGAAGAAACCATTTTCAGTCTTTGAGGTCACTGTGATCTTGACATTTGGCCCCAAAAATAATAGAGTTCATCTACTGATAATAGGCAATAGTTCTATGAAGCCTTACAAATGTAGACCAAAGCATTCTTTAGTTATGGAGCAGAAACTGTTTTCAGTCTATAGGTCGCTGTGACCTTGACTTTTGACCTACTGACGCCAAAATAGTAGGGTCATCAAATGACCACAGGAAAGCATCTTATGAAGTTTGGTGATTGTAAGCAGTCTAGTTGTTGATCAGAAACTGTTTCCAGTATCACTGAGACTTTGACATTATTTTGCCCTATGCACTGTGAGCGCAAGCATTCTCTAATTTTTTATCCTAAATCAAATAGTCATCGACAACCAACCGACAGACAGACTTGACAATTAGTAAAACAATAAACCCAACTTCTTCCAAAAGGCATAATAAATACCTTAGTAAGGTCACCAAATGTCCTGTTATTTGACTGCTTGAACAGCTGTATTGTAACTTCATCTAAATCTGTGGAGTATAAATAGAAGTTACATGTATGTTTAGTTTAATATGTTGTGTTATTAATGGTTAACTAATATAACAAGAGGGTCATGATGACCCTGAATCGCTCACCTGAGTAATATGAGCCACATGTTTCAAATGGAAAACTGAAGTTAAAATATGAGAAAGTAGGTCACATTCATGGCCACTGAAAGACAGTTTTAAGATTGGTGTGCAAAACTGTCCATGTCATCCAAATTTCAAGGCTGCATCTTAAAAAACAAGAAAGTAGGTCAGTAGGTCAAGGTCATAGTCAAGTGATCCCTAATCACTTGGTTCATCAGATAATTATAATTAAACAGTCTAGGAAATATATAATATAATATATATAATTTTTGAAGTGTTATTTTCCTATATAACTCATAATCATAACAAGTGACCCCAGGGCGGGGACCTCTTTTCACCCCAGGGGCATAATTTGAACTTGTAAGAGATTCACCAGGCAATGTTACATACCAAATATCAAATGCCTAGGCCTTGAACTTTCAGAAAGAAGATCTTTAATTTTTTTCTATATAAGTCTATGTTTAACTTGGTACCCCCAGGGCAGGGCCTCTTTTCACCCTAGGGACATAATTTGAACAACTCTGGTACAGAAACACTAGGAAAGGCAACATACTTAATCAAAAGCCTAGGCCTTGCAGTTTCAGGCATACAAAAAGATTTTTAAAGTTTTTTTCCCTATAGAACTTTAAGTCTATATGTAAAACATGAGACCCCCCGGGGCAGGGCCTCTTTTCACCCCAGAGGTATAATTTGAACAATTTTGGTAGCGGAGTACAAGGCAATGCTACATACAAAATATCAAAGGCCTAGGTCATGTGGTTTTAGACAAGAAGATTTTTAAAGTTTTTTACTATATAAGTCTATGTAAAACTTGTGACCCCCAGGGCGGGGCCTCTTTTCACCCCAGGGGCATAATCTGAACACTTTTGGTAGAGGATCACAAGGCAATGCTACATACAAAATATCAAAGGCCTAGGTCATGTGGTTTTAGACAAGAAGATTTTTAATGTTTTTTTACTATATAATCTATGTAAAAATTGTGACCCCCGGGACAGGGCCTCTTTTCACCCTAGGGGCATAATTTGAACAATTCTGGTAGAGGACCACAAGGCAATGCTACATACAAAATATCAAAGGCCTAGGTCATGTGGTTTTATACAAGAAGATTTTTAAAGTTTTTTTTACTATATACGTCTATGTAAAACTTGTGACCCTCGGGGCTGGACCTCTTTTCACCCCAGGGGCATAATCTGAACAATCCTGATAGAGAACCATAAGATGATGTCACATGCCAAATATCAAGGCTCTATGCCTTGCGGTTTTGGACAAGATGTTTAAAATTTTTCCTTTCAGTTGCCATGGCAACCAGAGTTCTGCATGGAATTAAATTCTTTGAACACTTTTGAAAGGGGACCACCCAAGGATCATTCTTGTGAAGTTTGGTGTAATTCTGCCCAGTGGTTTTCAAGACGAAGATTTTTTTAGAAAATGATGAC